>NW_010967136.1:599150-607694 GCF_000463585.1 Tarenaya hassleriana
CTCTTTCCATATATTTTGTAAGTAGAGGAAATTTTGACAGGCACCTCAAGGGATTCACACCGTCTGCAAGAGATTTCCGATGATAAAACTGGTGACGTCGGAGATCGACGAGTCGCTCAACGACGACATGCACGTGATTCCCGGCATGGGGGAATTTGCCGATCGTTATTTCGGCACGTGCAATAATCACACCTGCACCCAAACGAGGAGGTAACGGCATTAATTAATTGACCACACGATTTTTTGCACTAGTCAGGAGGTTTCCTTTTTTACTTATTTACTTTCAACTTTACTGTGAACGATGTAATAATGATTTTTTCAATTTTATTCAAATCATAACCGTCCATTTTTATATCGGATTGGTTCGATTACGATTATTTATTATTTTATTCAAATCAATTCAATTATTAAGTTATTAACCAAATTGGTCGCTCTTTCTTATATGACATCTCAAACGAATAGATAAAATCCACCGAATTGTGCATGAAAGATTATAATCGTTTCTTCAATAAACAAAACAATGAAAGTTTCATCTTCTTTTTTTTTTGGAAGAAAGTGTCATCTCTTCGTACACAAAACATGAGAAAGAGAAGCATCAAGGTTTTATTCATCTTTTAACCCAACAGATCATGATTGATGATTCATTCACCCATCAACAGAAAACCAAGAAGAAAGTTTTACCCTTTACTCGATTATAGTCAAACACAATGATCCTCACTCTTAAACCCTAAACCCCAATCCAATTTATAAAAGATAATTTCCAAAAACATGGAAGTAATTTTTCCTACCGAGAAAGTGGCTACTCTGTTCCTCTCTTTGAATTGGATACTGCAATGAGCTTAGGAGTGGGCGTTTCAATTCGGTTTTGAAGAACCGAACCGAATCGAACCGAAAAATGCGGTATTTTTTCCGATCCGAACCGAATTTCTCGGAACCGAATCGAACCGAACAGAATTGTAAAAAATCCAAAAAAACCAAAATTTTTTAAAGAAAATCTGTTTTTTTGTTAATAAAAACCGAAACCAAACCGAACCGAACATAATATAAAAACAAATTGGTACCTATTTTTGCAAAGCCGAAAAAACCGAAACGATGCATTTCTGTCCCGAAACCGAACCGATTTCTGAAACACCCATCTCTAAATGAGCCTAAGGGTCCAACTGGTTATACCACTTCAATTTTGATTGGTTGACAGTTTATTATTGACAAGGATTGTGGATGGTTGCAATTAGGAACGAATGGCTGACTACGGTTCCACTTGCGGTTTGATATAAATTATCACAGAGGATATAATTTCATATATATTTTTTTTTAAATAGTTATAATTAATTATTATTATCATTTGATAAAACAATATATTTACCAAATTTATAAAATAATTAAATAAAAATTTAAATTATAAATTTTATCAATTTAATTTATTTTAAATAAAAAAAATAATTTTATTATTAAAAATATTTTTTTTAAAAAGATAATTTAATTTTTTATATCATATACCACCAAACGCTATCAAAATGCGAATATAAGGTTGCGATTAAAAATCTCGTGTTTTGTTGTGGACGCAATGATTGTGATTCTATCAGTCGGTTTTTCAATCGCCCACATCCACAAAAAACTGCAACCGTTCCGTTTGCGGGATAGTGACGCAACTAATTGTCTCCTAATTAAATAATGTTAGTTTATAATTTTTTGTAAGTTTTGTGACCATTAAGATTATTTTATTTTCAATTTGTCAAAAAAAGACATTTGTCAACGTATATATGTATAGGCGCATATACCAAGTGGGAATTCAGTAAATTATGGCAAGTGAATACAAATGAGCTTCCGTTTGTTTTGATACAGACACATTCCGAAGTCTAACATAACATCCTCATCTACTTGGACACAAAGGCAAGAACTTTAACTCTTGCTCATTCCGAGTTTGTTAGACTGAATCATACACATTCGCTAGAACCTATATCTCAATACATCGCCCCCCAAAGTCCTTGGAAGATCCTCCAATGGCGACTTTCAGTTCAGACAAAGCTGAGATAAATCTCATGACTTTCTCTTTTTTCCTGTCTTTTTTTTTGGGAGTTTGAGTCGTGGACAGACAGCTTTTGTTACTGGCGATGACCTTCTGGTAGAGCCACCACCTTGTGGAAGGGCACTGTTCTTTGAGGCAGTGCTCCATCTTCCTCGTCGTCGTCGAATTCAAGCAAGTACCTGATAACCCATATGGACAATTCGGATCATATGATTTGATTGTTAATTCTTGTTTATTCCCAACCCAATGTGGAGTGATTGATGACAGCTAAAGAGCCCTCGATTCTGTCAGTGCAAGTGAATATCTGCCCACCGAAAGTAGTATAAAGAGCGAGAAGGAAAAGGTGACGGAACTTACTCATCGGACTTCCTCTGGATTCATGCAAAAATCGGAGAACCAAAGCCAAACAAGACATGCGAGTTTGGCATCTAGATGTTAGTTTCCCAGGCAGCAGAGGCGAAAACTGGTCGAGAAACAGAGAATAAAACTGACCTTTCTCGGGGTACTTATGACAGTTGCCTTATAGAGGGCAGTTGTTCCAGGATATACAGCCAAGACTTGTTTCCCCGAAGGAAACTCTTGGGTGCTAGAAGGGTCATTGCGTTTGGGGAATGGCAAGATACATGACATCGGTAGCTTGTATGTCCTAAATATTACAAGAGAACAAACACATTAGTTCAAGAAAGAATTTGATATCAGATGCATAACTGAAGTCCTTGTAAGCGCTCTTACCTCTGCCCGCCTCCATCTTCATCATCCCCTGGTTCTTCATCAAGTACTTCAACTCTGTCAGAAAAAAGTTTGAAACTTTTTATAGACCCAAATGCCAGATATTGAATGCATTTTGGCCCGACAAAAGTTTTGTGACTATCGGTAGTTATAAAACGAGCAGAAATGATCAACTATCGTTGCCGAGTTGTTATAAAGGTCCGGACTTACTCTTTCGTTTCTCTATCGAAATGAATTACTTTTACCACAAACCACTCATCCTTCTCGGCATTTTCTGCTGTGACCCTTGCAGCTACCTATGTAGGTATAAGAGAAATGGACATGAATTTTCCTTGTCTGGAAGAAAAAAAGACTGATCCCAGACCAAAAACGAATAGGGCGTGCACCTGTTCACCCTTTAGACTGGCATATGCCTCGATTTGGTTTCTCATGGAAGGAGAGAGTCTTGTTACATCCGAATCAACTTTCATCCTCTTTCTCTTCTGATCGGCGCCTTCTGCCACTTACATGATATCATTTACAAATATCGAAACCCTTAATTCATCTAATAATAAACGGCCGGAAAAGTTTGGAACTCTGACTTCCATATAATGCTAGAATGTATAATCAATGATCATGACTTTAACACATAAAGCTAGAATGTATAATCAATGACCATGACTTCCATATACCTAATTTTCTGCGGTGCTGTCCAGTTGGTCCAGACGGAAGCAGGGCATCCAACTGACTAAGCAGAATGTTCGAAACTCTGCATTAAAACATGAATTCAAAGATCTTAAGGAAGAGTTTAGAGTTATCACACAAAATTACAAGGTTTTTGGCAGGCAACATGATTTCGAAAATGAAGTAATCTAATCAGAACATCACTCCCTAATCCATCTCAAAGTCTTAACTTTGATCCCAACCAATGGAATGGTGCAAGTAAATACAACTTACGTTACTTCAGTTTCCGAAAGCTCTTTAGCCTGAATGTACAGATTTTTAAGCTTTGACAGTGAAGTATCACCAGGCTTCTCCACTATCTCAGGAGCTGCATCAGAACAACAATCACTTGTCAGATGAAAACATGAAGAATGATAGAGAAAAAAACCCCCCAAGGAGATCAGCCTTAGGGAAAACACACTGCAATTTATTACCAAGTATCCATCACTAGGCTCATACAGATTCCACTTCCTAGAACTAACTTCATCAAGATTCGTTCTAATTAGTAATTTATCAGCATCCATCTTCGTATTAATGGAGTTATTATCTACAGCTACTATGGCATCACCCCATTACTTATGATACTTCGCTACTTGTGTTATGATTGAAATCCAAACTGTCGGAAAGGATAACTAGGAAGAGACAAATCAGTTATCGCAGAAGAAAACCCAGTGAAATAACGCTGACGAGGAAGATCCAGACAAATCCCAGATCATGACAAATCTGCCACCACATACCAAATTCGCTGAGAACAATTATGGAAAACACTCACTAGCTTGGAGCTTCTTATGCATCTTATTGATCTCCACAAGCACTTCCTCTTGTTCTTTCCGTAACCGATCGAGCTCCTTCGTGTTGTCCAGGATTCCGGCAATGTCCGGCGACGACATCCGTCCCAACTGCTGCGAAATCCCCGACACGAGCAGGAAAGAGAAAGACCCAGAATCGAAAATATCTTAGATTGTTCGGATCTCGAAGCTCGATCTTCTGCTGTCACAGCAAAAACAAAGCTTTAATTCCCACAGGAAGAGGAAAATCTCAGAATTTTCTTCCAAAAAAATTTCAAAACTTAAGCTTTTTCTACTTAGGAAGGATCCATAGAACAAGCGAGCACCGTACGACGCCGTTCTGGGCGAGAGGGATGAGCTTCGGAAAATGCTTTTCGGCAGTTATTTGGATAAAGGGAAAGTTCTGAACCTCGTCAAAGTTTTAAGGTTTTTTTGTTTCCACGCCGAAATTTAAGTTTATAGTTTAAAACTAATTAAATTTAATTAATCGTGATTTTCCATATTAATCTGTCCAAATGATCTGATGTTTTTCTATTAATCTGCCACGTGGAGATCATGGAATGAGGTGCTTCCGATGATATCTCTGTCAAACCCTGTCGCGCTGCCACGTGTAATCGTACATGTGTGTCCCTAATAATGGGCCTTCTTATAGGATGCAATGGGCCGTATTTGGGCTTTAGTTGAAATGATGCGTGTTTCGGCGCGAGTGATCTCACGTTCGCGAGACATTTTTCGAAAAGCCAGGGACCGCCATTGCCGGTTCCAGAGCTGAAGATCCGAACGTTGAAGCAGAATAATCATCGGTTGCGAAAACCGAATCCTCAATTTTCTTTTTGTCCATTCGAGATTTCACCTTTGGCTGTCTACGATTTCTGAGCTCGGTGTTGCTGGATTATGAATTTCTCCTTCTCTGTCGCAAACAGAGGTCAAAGCCGTTTCGTGAGCTCTTTTTCTTTTCTGATTGAATCAAATTTCTTTTTGTTTTGTCTAAATTTTCGTAGTTTTGATTTGATTCGATCGCGGCGGCCATTTCTGTGTTCGTCATACGAAACGTTGTTTTGCGACGACATCGTTTGCTTCTTTCTTTCTTTTTTTGGTATGAATTTATGGTGCTGAATTAGCGCGTATATAACGTTTTGATTGACTGAATGGTACCAGAAAACAAAGTTTATCGGAGGAGGTTGCGGTGTTTTGTGTACGTATTTAGGCATTGTGACCTAGTATCCGGGGTTTGCTTGTAGATTGCGTGCCAAAGTTGCATCGATGTGGCGTATTTTTACTTGAATTTCGATTCGATGTGTAAATTTGTTCCATTAGAGAACATTGAAGGTTGTTTTCACTTGCGGAGATATTCGTCGAACATGGTGGAACTAATGATTATGCGTGTGTAATAACGCTGATTTCGTGTCATAGAATTAATTAGGACGCTATATAAGTTCCTATTCGGAATTGTCTTACCGAAAGAGGAACGCAAATGAGCCTGCATCCATAGTTGTTTCCGGAAATGGCTCATTCGCATGTATAATTCTCTTTCAGCAAAGAGATTGTAGCTTTTACATGAAGTGATCAAGCCCTTCTTCAATTTTGATGTCCTTTGGGCATTTCTCACGAATTACATTACCAGAGTTCCTAAGCTGGGCATGCTGTCTTGATTTGTTCAACACTGATATTTTGTGTTTGTTTGAACTCATAGGCACTGAAGCATGCAACACCGATGACGTCAAGCGACGCCAAAGTGCTGTGTTTCATGCCATAGGTTAATGTTTGGATAGAGAAGATATCTGACGGCACCCTGTACTGGTAGTCTCCAAGGTGGGTGCTTCTGCAATTTCTGTTTCTCATGCACATATATTGATGAATGAAGAGTTGTTCTTTAATAACTCAGTGGCAGCTGATGAATATATCAGTTTTGGCACTTCTTTACATCTAAATTACTATGTCTATTTTCTTTCTGTTTACTTTTGACCCCGAGTCCATTCTGTAACACATTTTTTTAAATTATTTTTTTTCACTGCTTAACAATGGGTATATACTTCTCTTTTGGTGTACAGTGGAGAGATGAGAAGAACCAATCTAATGATGAGGCTTCTTATAACAGCCGTTGTTGGGGTTATAGTTGGCTTCCTTATGGGTATATCCTATCCAACTCTTTCCTTAACTAAGGTGAGAACGCTTTCTTCGAACAGCAGATATGAGGCTTTTCTAACTTATACCCCTGTTATCCATTCTCTAATGTGTAATGGGCTACGGCAACTTCTCTTGAAATGGGTAGATGAATCTTCCATCTACGTTGTTCCCCGCATTTGATCTTTCATACATTGAGGGCAAGTACTCTGACTTCTCCAAGCAGCCTCTACTTGATGCTTGGTATTCTGTCAAGGACAGTACAAGTATGAAAGAGATCCCTGATCCTTCCTACGACTGGAATGCCACAAAGGTTGGCCTCATTTACTTATTGGATTTTCCATGCTGTAATTGATGAACTGTTTATCGAACGAACTACTGCAGATATGGGTTCCCACAAATCCCCGCGGTGCTGAAAGACTTCCCCCAGCTATAGTTACACCTGAATCAGATTTCTACCTCCGTCGGTTGTGGGGCAACCCCAGTGAGGTGCACGATTTTTCAATCTACAGGCTTGTACCTACACCTGGCCGGCTCTGAGATCAAGTTAGATGAATGCTTAACCATCTTATTATTGTCGGATGTGTATAACATGTGCAGGACTTGACGATCAAACAGAAGTATTTGGTAACGTTTACAGTTGGTTATGATCAAAGAAAAAATATAGATGCAGCTGTGAAAAAGGTTATCCCACCTTCCATTCTTCTTTTCCTCATGCCTGAACATTCTCCAATTGCCTAACTCTATGTCCGGCAGTTCTCAGAGGACTTCACCATAATGTTGTTCCACTATGACGGGGGGGCCAGTGAATGGGAAGAGTTTGAATGGTCAAAGCGAGCTGTTCATGTGAGTGTCCGAAAGCAAACAAAATGGTCAGCAGCCAGCCATATTCCTGAATTTGAACTATTTCCTGCTCTATGGTTGGGCTTGAACAATATATCTGATCTTCTGTGCAGGTGGTATGCCAAGCGATTTTTACATCCCGATGTCGTTGCCCCCTACGAATATATCTTTATATGGGATGAGGATCTCGGTGTGGAGCACTTTGATTCAGAAAAGTACGGTTTACGGAGCTTACTTCCTGTTATGGCATGGCCGGGCTGTAAATATTTAAGTTTTCCTTTCAGGTATCTGGCTGTGGTAAAGAAACACGGCCTGGAAATCTCACAGCCTGGGTTACAGCCATATGAAGGGCTGACATGGGAGATGACGAAGAAAAGAGACGACACTGAAGTTCACAAGTTAGGATAACAAAATGGAAGCTATCAAACTGTTTTTTTCGCCGAAGCCTAACCATATACAATACTTTGGACTTACTCCATATCTTAATCTCTGTTCTTTGCTTTCAGGAAGGCTGATGAGAGAAACGGCTGGTGCACTGATCCGAAACTGCCCCCTTGTGCAGCGTATGTTACAGTTTGCTTAAACTATCAACTTCAATACTCCATTGGGCACTTCATAAATGATTATACCGGCCGGTATCGTCATCTGTTTGGATATAGGGTTAATATTATTCTTCATACATCCTATGGAAAAAAAACCCCAATCAGGTTCGTTGAGATTATGGCTCCTGTTTTTTCTCGTAAGGCATGGCGCTGTGTCTGGCATATGATTCAGGTTTGGAAAAGCCTTTTCTTCCTCTCTTTCCCGTGTTTATAATCTCCAACACAGTTCACTTTTTTCTTTACCCTTTTGGCCACAGAACGATTTAGTTCATGGATGGGGTTTGGACTTTGCCCTTCGGAAGTGTGTTCAGGTCTGTATCTGAAATTTCCTCTGGGCAGCCATATTTGCACTTTTTTTCAGATATATATATATATATATATCAACACAATGTGTAGAATGCATTAGAGATCATTTAGGAATATGATCCGACTTTTCTTCAATTGAAACCATATTTGCTAACACAGAATGCTCTGGAGGACATTGGAGTTGTGGATGCTCAGTGGATTATTCACCAAGGTGTTCCTTCACTTGGAAACCAAGTAAGCTCACTCTCTCTCTCTCTCTCTTTTTAAAGAAAAAAGCCCCTCTAATGCCCATTTCTTTGCATGTAAAAAATCCCAACAGGGGCAACAAGAGAACGGGAAGCAACCATGGGAAGGGGTATGTACTATGTATATATATATATATATATATATATATATATATATATATATATATATATATATATAT
>NW_010967136.1:607884-645434 GCF_000463585.1 Tarenaya hassleriana
TATATATATATATCTATATATATATCCCTGGTTTTTTTTTCTTTATTGTTAGAGAATATGACGTCACCGAATAAAGTTTCTTGTCTTTTATTATTTTTTTGTCCGTTGGTGGTAACTCGCAGGTGAGGGAAAGATGCAGAAGAGAGTGGACGATGTTTCAGGACAGGTTGTCTGATTCAGAGAACTCCTATTTCCAATCAACTTCCCTCCACCACTAAAACTCCCTTCATGCCTCTTCTGGTGATTTTTTTTTTCTTCAACTATTTACTGTTTGCTTCTTTTTTTTTCTTGTAAAGCTGTGTTTTTTCTTTCCGTGTTCGCCCCCCACTTTAGAGTCCAAAGTTCGAATCCGTAACACCAACAACATGGATTACGTTATAACTTACATAAGCTTCCTTCAACACACAAGGTATGGAGATTTCCCCTCCGACCACCTTCGGGTGCTTCACATCCCACACGTGTGGTGCCGGTTGTGCGTGTGGGTCGGGATTAGTCTGGGCCTTTTGGGTCTGGGATTACCCGGTTATCAAAAAAAAAAAAAGAAACTTACATAAGCTTCCGTATTATTTTTCCCCTAAAAAAGAGTTATATTCTTTTCAAAATTAGTCAAAAAGTTTTGTTTCATTTGATAGGCTCTTTCTGTTTGATGGATAGTTCCATCATGTTGTATTTTGTCAAACAGACAGTGGTTAGTCGAGGTAGATTTTGTGTAAAGCATAAATATTCTCGAACATTTATTAGAATATATACACTGCGGTCTACAAATGTTAGATGCTAGCAGGGAAGTGATTCTGCCCACCAAGGTTTAAATTCCATTGGGCCAACTATTATATATATATATATAAAATTAGATGCTGCATGGTCTGACGTTCTTCTGTTATAAATCGTTTATTTTTTGTTGACATGCAAAAAAAAAAAAACTTTAGACCTCGAAATATTTTATTACTAATGACCCTATATGGTTGAATAACTGTTTTCACCTTCCGTAAAACTAATTTATAAGTTCACCTTTTCAACTCTGAGAAAATCATTTCGAAGAGAGAAAGGAAAGGAGAATTTTGGAAAAGATTTTCTGATTTCTTAATTACAAATGTCACTGTACATCCTAATATATACACATTACTGACCTAAAGAATTTGAAAATACAACAGAAAAGAGAGCGAAAATTTACAAAATTTCAGTAACAGAAATGGAAAACAGGTTCGTTCCGAGTCTGGCACAGCTAACCAAACCAGAGAGGAAACGTTGCGCCATTGCTGTGTGAATATACACTAATACTCCCCCTCAAGATGGGGAGAACAAGTGCTGAATACCCATCTTGACCAGCAATTTCCGAGAAAGCTCAACAGAAATTGGCTTAGTCATGATATTTGCAACCTGTTCCGAAGCCGAAAGATGGAGAGGCTTGAGAAAATCAGACTTCAGATGTTGTCGGACAAAGTGGCAGTCAAGTTCGATGTGTTTCGTGCGCTCATGAAACACGGGATTGTTCGCAATATGGACTGCACTTTGATTATCACAGAACAGAGTCACAGGGCGAGGACAATCGATAGAAAGTTCCGAGAGCAAAGCAGCTAACCAAACCAATTCGCAACAAGTCTGCGCCATTGCCCTATATTCCGCCTCCGCACTGCTTCGAGAAATTGTGTTCTGTTTCTTGGATTTCCAAGAAATCATGGAGTCTCCGAGAAACACACAAAAACTAGTGACCGATCTTCTAGAATCAGGGCAACTCGCCCAATCAGAATCAGCATAAGCACTAAGTCAGATATCAGATATAGCAGAGTAAAAAAGGCCCTGAGCAGGAGCGTTTTTCAAATATCTTAACACCCGAAAAGCAGCCTGAAGATGAAATGTTCTAGGGGCAGACATATACTGACTCAATTTAGTAACCGAGAAGCATATGTCTGGCCGTGTTAGAGAGAGGTATATCAACTTCCCAATAAGTTGTCGGTAAGGCAGAGGATCAGACAACAATTCTCCAGAATCCTGACAAAGTTTCTCCTTAATATCCATCGGGGTTGCAACAGCCTTGCATCCTAACATGCCAAAGTCTTCCAACAACTCTAGGGTGTATTTGCGCTGACATATGTAGATGCCTCGACTAGATCTAGCTACCTCAAGACCAAGAAAGTAACGCAGAGGACCAAGGTCCTTGATCTGAAAAGCAACACTTAAAGTAGCTTTTAGATCAGAAACCAAACCAGAATTATTTCCAGTGATGAGGAGATCATCAACATATAACAGAATCACAACAATATCGGCACCTTCTCGTCTAAAAAACATAGAAGAATCAGATTTTGCTTGAACAAAACCACCAGTAATCAAAACATCAGAAATCTTCGAGTTCCATTGACGTGAAGCCTGTTTTAATCCATAAAGTGATTTCTCAAGTCGACAAACCGAATTTGGAGGATAAGTCTCCCCCTGAAGATCAGCATATCCTGGAGGTAGACGCATATAAATCTCTTCATGGAGATCACCATTTAAGAAAGCATTACTGACATCCATATGACAAAGTGACCAAGCAAATTTAGCAGCTAATGCTAATAAAGTCCGAACTGTAGCGAGTTTAGCAACAGGGCTAAATGTCTCCAAGTAATCAATGTCCTCCAATTGAGTGTACCCTTTAGCAACCAACCGAGCCTTGTGACGTTCTACAGAACCATCAGCATTATACTTGGTTTTAAAAACCCACTTACAACCTATAGGATGCTTACCAACAGGTAGAGAACATATGGACCAAGTCTTAGTTCTAGCAAGAGCACTCAACTCAAGTTTCATAGCCTCCCTCCATGTTTCAAATTTTGTTGTCTGGGTAATAGGTTTGAGGTTCAGGCTCGGTAGTAATGGCAAGGGTAAAATTTCTGTATGGTGGGGATAAATGGTCATAAGATAAAACAGAAGATATAGGATGAGCAGTCACAGAGGAAACTGAAAGAGAATATGTATGGTGTAACAAGTAACAATGATAATCAGAAAGATAAGCAGGTGGTTTGTGTTGTCTATGTGGTCTGACAGTATTATCCAAAGGCAACTGATCACAACTAACTGTTTCTGCAAAAGAAGGACTCGAAGAAGAAGGAGATGGATTATGATTAATCTGAACAGAATCAGACAATCTGGAGTCAAAAAAAGAAAGGAGACACAGAGGAAGGAAAGAAATCTAATGTAGCAGAAGGTAGTGAATCATAAATGAAAGGAAAAGAAGATTCATGAAACACCACATTCCGGGAAACAGAAATTACATTAGAGTCCAAATCCATTACCTTATAATCCTTGACACCATGAGGATAACCCAAGAAAACAGATTTTTGAGATCGAGGACTGAATTTATGTCTGTCTTTTTGTTGAGTTGATACATAACAGAGATAACCAAAAACTCTTAAATGAGAGTACTGAGGCATTTGATTGGTGAGCATTTCAAAAGGAGTTTTATGATTCAAAACAGGAATAGGCAATCGATTAATTAGGTAAACAGAAGTAAGGACACAATCACCCCAAAAACATAATGGAATATTGGATTGAAATAAAAGAGCTCGGGCAACATTTAAAATGTGCTGATGTTTTCTCTCTACAATAGAGTTTTGTTGAGGTGTATATGGACAAGAGAATTGATGATCAATGCCCATACGAAGTAAAAGATCAGTGAAAGCAAGTTCAGGGGCATTATCCGAACGAATACACTTAATATGAGCAGAATACTGATTCTAAATATAAGAAAGGAACTGTGGAAATTTGCTCAGAACACCACTCTTAGATTTCAACAAGTAAACCCAAGTACAACGAGTAAAGTCATCAACTATAGTAAGAAAATATCGATGACCATGTAAGGTTTCAGTATGAAATGGACCCCAAGTATCTATATGTATCAACTCAAACGGAGCAACAGACTTATGACTCGAAACAGGAAAAAGCAAATGTTTCTGTTTAGCCAAAGGGCATACAGGACACAACAAAGTAGAATCAGAAGAAGACTCAATATCAATCTGAGAAGAATGACCAAGAGAACTGATTTTAAGATTGGAAGGATGGCCAAGACGGTGATGCCACACATCAAAGGAAGTTGTAGATAAAGCAGTGCAGAGAGGGACTGAAAGTGCAAAAGAAGAAGAGCTCTGCATCTGAAAAATATAGAGGTTGTGGCATTGACTACCCTTGCCAATCATCAAGTCCTGAGTAAGGTCCTGAATGATATAAGAATCAACAGAAAAAATCACAGAACAAGGGATCGTTTTAGTAAGACAGTTGACACTAATCAGATTATAATGAAAAGAGGGAATAAACAGAACACAAGACAAAGTAATTTTGGAAGACAAGATGACAGTGCCAGCTTTAGAAACAGAAATCGAAGAGTGATCAGGTAAAGAAAGAGAAACAGTCGGAATATCATGTAGCTCAGAAAATAAAGTCAGATCACAACAGACATGTGAACTAGCACCAGTATCAAGAATCCAAAATGGTGAGGATATGGTAAGGTTAGGTGTAATAGAGGAAAGTATGGAATGAGAAGGTAAGAAAATACCTGGAGCAGGTGGTTGAATAGCAGCAAAATTTGAACCAAGAGAAGAAGGACTCTGTCCCTTTTGTTGTGTGAGAAATTGCGCAACCAGAGACTGAACCTGTTCCAATAAACTCTGACCAGAGCAACCATCACTATCAGACTTAAGGGAACTCGAGGAATCAATACTGTCCTTTTGTGAATTCATCATATTCACATGATTCTGAAACTTATCAGGAACATAATATTTCTGTTTCGAGGAAGTAGAATTCCTCTGATTCCAAGTAAGCGAAGTCTTATATCCCGGAGGATAACCATGGAGCTTAAAACATCTGTTTACAGTATGACCAAGCATGCCACAATGAGTGCAAGTCGGTCGTGGCCTAGAATGAGTAGAAGAATTACCAGAATTCTGAGGCCTGTCAACAGGGTTAGAAGAACCACCACCAGATCTAGGAAACTGACTAGAAACTTGAAACGCTACAGCCTCAGGAGCAGCCGAAATATTGAGACGTTGTTGCTCCTCCTGGGCCACAAGATTGTACGCCTTTGTCATGGATGGGAGAGGGTCCAGCATTAAAATCTGGCGCCAAGCAGCTATATAAGACTCATTAAGACGCATAAAAAATCTCACAACATTCCTGCGTTCAAATAACTCCAACCATTGCTGATCCAGACGACACTTGCATCCACCACAAGTGCAACCTCCACAATTACAGGTGGGAATAGACTTATAATGTTTGAGTTCGTCCCATAAGGCATTCAACTTGGTATAATAACCATTAAGATTTAAAGAATCTTGGTGCAGATTATCAATTTTCTGCTGAATACTGAAAATCTTAGAAACATTCTGTTGTTTATAGCTGGTTTCCATATGCTCCCAGATTTCATACGCATCCTCCAAATAAGAAATCAAATTCTGAACATCAGGCTCAACAGAATTGTTTAACCAAGTACATACCATCGCATTGCAGCGTAACCATGAACCAACATCAGGATGATTATCCGGTGGTTGCTTCTGAGTACCAAGAATAAATCCCAATTTATTCTTGGCAATTAACGCCTTACGAATGGAACGAGACCAAGTACCATAGTTGGATTCACCAGAAAGCTTGTTCGAGACAAGCGAAACACTAGAAGAATCAGCTGCGTGAAGGAAAAGAGAATCTGAATAAGGATCCCTAGCCAAAATACGCGAAGAAGAATCTGAAGAAATAGGAGCAGCTGAATCGGAAACAACAGGTGGGATTTCAGAATCATCCACCATGTTGAACAAAAAAGAAGAGAAAACCGAAACGGAAGAGAAAAATCAAATCGAAAAAGAAACCCAGAAAATCGGAGCAACGAGCGAAGCCTTTAGCTCTGATACCATTTCAACTCTGAGAAAATCATTTCGAAGAGAGAAAGGAAAGGAGAATTTTGGAAAAGATTTTCTGATTTCTTAATTACAAATGTCATTGTACATCCTAATATATACACATTACTAATCTAAAGAATTTGAAAATACAACAGAAAAGAGAGCGGAAATTTACAAAATTTCAGTAATAGAAATGGAAAACAGGTTCGTTCCGAGTCTGGCACAGCTAACCAAACCAGAGAGGAAACGCTGCACCATTGCTGTGTGAATATACACTAATACACCTAAATCATGCATTTAAAAAGTAATATTATTTTTCATTTAAAAATAATTTTATTATTAATTTTTTTGTCCAAAATTATTTTTTTAATATCTTATCCTCTAACCGGTATCTGAATATTAAATGTTTCCAATAAAATAAAATAAATAAATAACTACAAAAATAACAAAATAAATAAATATATAAGTATGTGTTTATACATATATATGATACAGATGTATACGTATATATACCATATAAACATATACATATAAAAATAAAATAAATATATACATACATATATACATATATATACATATACATATTTAATTTTTTATTAAGATAAAATCTATAAAAATTTCTTTTAACTTGTAAAATTGTGAAAAATAAATTTCTAAACATTTCATCTAAAAAAATTATTCTCGAACTTGCAAAAATATAATTATAAATTCTGAATTTATAAAATATATCATTATAATTCTCAAATTTATTTTTCAATAAACATCGTCAAAGTTTTTTATGACACTAAATAATAAATTTGAGAATTATAATGATATATTTTGCAAGTTTGCAAATACATTTGTCAAACAACAAATTTAAAATTTATTTTCTAGAATTTTATAAGTTTAGGAATTTTTATAGATTTTATCTTATTTATTATGTCAAATTTTCGTTCACAAATTTTATATATTTCGTATTCAGATATTTTTTTATTTAAACCCATGGAAAAAAGTATAGGATTGTTTCTAGTAAAATTCTCAAAAATCAAAAAAAAAAAAAAAGAAAAATTATATTTTTCTATATAAATTTAGTCAAATGTGATCTTTCCATAGTGTATTTTTAATTTGATAAAAAATTATACTTGAATTCAAAATTTTTCAAATGTCTACACGAATTGTTAAAACTAACGGCGATTAAATCCATAATCATCATTTTCGTTAAAATTTTTCGGATTCTTTTAATTAATACATTAGTTAGATAATTACTATAACTACCATACATGTCAGTGTATTAGTTAACAGAATCCGAAAAATTTTAACAAAAATGATGATTATATATGTAATTATCTTTAGTTTTAACAATTTGTATAGACATTCGGAAAATTTTGAATTAAAGTATAGTTTTTTGTTAAATTAAAAATACGAAAAGGTCGACTAAATTTGTGTAAGAAAAAAAATAATTGTGAATAAATATAATGATACGCTCACGTTGAGCGCGTTGCTGTCACCTCCCTAAAAACACTTTGTGTCATTATATAGGGAGTACAGAATAATATATGCCTAAATTTGGAAATCGCAAATTTAGGCGCGTGGGATTCGTTTGACTTAGCTAACCATTGTGAAGAGCTCAAGGGCCGTCTGTTAAGCCTCTATTGTAGGTCACTTCGGGCCTTACGTTTTAACATTACGGCCCACTAACAATTTCAAGCAATTTTTTTATTTTTATTTTATTTTTGTCAAAGCAATTCAAATCGTCCATTGGAAAATTTCCTAAAAGACCGAACCCTCGCTTACTGAAATTTACTGGTGAAATTTTCCCGCTCGGAGCTTTTCTTCTGCCGACGGATCCACCAGCGGTAATGGCTTGCGTGGATTCTTACGACGACGAAGAGTGGGAGCTTTGCAACGACGATGGCTTCGTATACAAGCGAAGGAAGCGCCGCCGTGTCGCCGGAGACGAGAACGCCGCCAGGCCGCCTGATCCAGTGGTGGATGCAGAAGCGGAGGAGAGGAATCGGCGGGAGAGGATGAGGAGAATTCTGTTGAAGCTGAAGAGCAGGTACCAGAGCGAGATCGAGCAGTGGGAGATTTTGTCGAGCAGTTTGAGCGCGATGCAGGTTAAGGCCGATCGATTCCGGACGCAGCAGCGAGAACACCTGGGAAATGCAGAAACAACGGCGTATTTTCAGGAGTCATCTTCGGGTGGAGCTCGAGAAGAAGCATCGGGGCGTCCGTCTGTGCTCGACGAACTCCTATTCATGGTAAAATTAGGGTTTGTGTTACGGTAGATGTTTCAACGTTTGGTTTCGCTGCTTTGTTCCCGAGAGATTGCCCGCAGAAGTGTTGGAGCTCCATGGATAGTACGTAGAATGTAAAAACAAAAACGGGTGTAAAATTTTGCAGGCGGAAGCGCAGGAAGCGATGATAAGGGACGTTTCGAGGATGTGTGAAGCGGCGGAAGAAATGTGTAGAGTGGAAGAAGAAGAGGCGAAGGAGGCCTTGTTTGATTTACAAATATGGGGATCACCCAGGGATCTTATGTCATCTCTTTGCGCTGACGAATGAGAGCGGTAACTTTGTATCCCTCTCCTTCTCTGTCCGATGCATTTGCCTCTGTAATGCACAAAACGTCTTTCTGTGTATTTAATTATCATAATACATATTTCGGGCACTCGTCATCCTGTTGTTCTCGTCGATTCAACTTTGTTCTGAACTGTATAATTATATGCCAAGTGTTGCACTGTCAGTCTACATGTAAATATATATCATACATCCCAGATCATATGACAAGTGTCATTTCGATTCCTTTTGTTTAAACTTTAGTTTTTTAGATTTAATTAATAACATTTGTATAGTAAATAGAGAAAGAGAGTGATATCGCTACCATTTTTTTTTTTAACTCAAAAAGAAAACACAGACAAATGACTGCATTGAATTTTGCAGGGTCATTACCAAACTGTACAACAAAATGTACCAAGCAGAGACCAAACGAGAAGAAAGAAACATGTTATTGAAGTCTTTCGAACTTTCTTTTCATTACCTGAGAGGGTGACAGCAGAATATCGCTGCCAAATTAACTTAAATCACTCTTCTTCCTCTTCTTCTGAAACAACCTCTGTCTCGTCCCCAATATCCTCGAGAAGCTTTCCGACATCCTCTCCGAGTTCTATGAGCCTTGCGGTGAGCTTCTCGACCTTACTCTGCTCCTGCCCGAGACACACCAACAAATCGTTAAGCTCGGCCTCGCTCTCTTCTCTCACTTCTTCCTTTATGGCTTCGATATCTGGGAACGCCCTCATCGTCGGCTCCTCCCCGCCTTTCAGAGCCTTCACCTCGTTCTCGAGATGGTAATTCGCCTGTTCAAGGCTGTTGTATGCGTCCGATAGGCTCTTTAGATCTGACTCGAGTTTTGAGGCCATGTTTTTGTAGGAGGATGCCTCGGATTCAATCTTGGCTTTCTCTAACTTGAGCGTCTCTAGACGCTGAGATGTTTCTTGGAGATCTCTCCTCAGAGTATCCATCTGGAACCTATCCATCACCGTACTTTCCCTCTGCTCCGATCCTTGGGAATGTTCACTCCCTCCAGCCTTTGCCAGGTCCTCTGCCAAAGAAGAGTTCCTAGCGAGAAGGCTCTGGACAATGCAACGAGAGTTGTATTGAGAGAGAGAGAGATGCCAGCAATTGTTGCCATTCTTGAGATTTGTAATATTAGACCAAAATTTCCCGGGATTTTGAGATTTGAACACTGAACCAAATGTCTGAATGCCCCCTTGATCTACTGTCTAACTAAAATTCTACTTTTTTAAGGTTCTAACTAATATTGTCTGCAATCAGAGAATTGATGAAACCCTAAGGCTAAACAAATATATAGGAGATTGATATAAAATTATTCTAATCTAAAGCTGGACTCTTGATTCTACTCATAAAAAAAATAGCTAGAGAGAGAGATGTGTACCTGTATCTCAGAGCATTGTTTCTCTATGAAGGCTTTCAAGCGACAGATGTAGTCTTTCTCATTTTCTCCAGTCTTTTGCTCCAATTCGGCTGGTACTACAGCCACCTCGCTTTTCGGTCGACTATACAAATCTACAATTCTCTCCCTGATGTTACCTTCGAGACTCTTCACCAAGCCTAAAAAACTAGCATCAAAGAGCGACGAAAGTATCGGGTGATCCTCGTTTCTCTTATCTGCTTCATCCACATCCCCAATCTCATCCGTACTATGAGCCTGTAACGGCTTCTCGGATGAGAAGAGGAAACTTTGCTGCATCTCTTCAAACTTCGAAAAATATGATGTGAGACCCATCTTCTGGCTTATGGCATCAACAATAGCAAAAGCGTCTTTACCATTTTCATTTAATTTATTGTAAACCACACATTCTCCCAACAGAATAGCTGCCAAACCCCTTGTGCACACTGTTGCCGCTTGGTCTGATACCAATTCGAGTAGATAGGTTAGGTGCGGACGTGAATCTAGAAAGCACTGTACTGCTGCCGGGCAATCCGCATTCCAAGTGACCAGCAGCTTCAGAATGATTTGTTGAATATACGATTTTCCCATTGCACTTAATTTCACATCTTTGTTTTTCATGGAAGAGGAGATAGCCAGGAACTTCACAATCCTGTGCATTAGATGCTCGGGAGTTCCCAAGGAAGGCATAGATGATTCAAGTACAATTTGTAGAGCCTGTGGAGTGTGAAACAGTAAGTAGTGATGGGTAGAGAGAAATATGGTAATCGAACTTGAGGCATTAATCGATTGAGACCTCCTTAATGTTCATACCTTTCCCTTGCATGGGGTGTTGTCCTTCAGCACATGAGAAAGAACGCTTGCAGCTCTGCAACATGTCTGTGTTTGAAATAAATAGGTTTAAGTTCCGCAAGATATATGAACAAAATTCCAACAGGGCGCTTGGTTTTACCTCGAGATCACCATCAGTTTCACCAGAACAAAGACCATGTAATAGCATACTGTCCCAAAAAAATAGAACTCCAGTCAGATTATAACTACCTCTCAAGTGAAGGGTACACCAAGGACAAAGGCAGCGACACTGAAGTAGTGTGACCTTTAGTCATAGATAGGTCAGCCAACAACATATGTTAAAGGAAGAAGAAGAACAATACAAGACCTTCCAAATGAAATGTTAACATCATCTTCAAGAGGATCCTGGGCAGCAGAATGTGGTAATGGTATTAAAGTTGATGCTAGCATTGCTTGGCCATCTGGATTTTTCTGGAAAATTTTACTCGATGAGTTCAAAAGACAGATGCACAATCATGTGAGAATCCGTTATCACACATTAGGCATGGTAAAAGGCAATGTATAAGGTAATATTATTTTACACAAGAGGTCCAACCTCGCAGAAAGCCTTGAAAACATAATCAGCTGCTACAAACTCTTGCAAACTGGAAGTCCTTAAAGTGATCCGGAGTATAGAATTGAGAGCAGGTTCTACTTGCGGATCTTCGGCAAGAACTTTGCTAGCAAGGACCTCACGGTTCTTGGGATGCCCATAAATCAGATCTCCAGTACATCTAAATGCCTAGGGCACACAGTAGAAGAATCCAATAAAATGTTAACTTTTGAGTTACAAGGAGAGGGAGTAACACCGAACTTGGACTTCACTAACTGCTCTAGCAGTTGAGTCAATGATACATCAAGAATTTCTACTTCATAATGCCATTGGTCACAAGACTACCTAAGCAGATGCTTTCCATGGCCAAGCAATTGGCAAACTGCAACCAAAGAGTTTGTACTATTTACCTAATAACAAGGTTCAAAGGAGGGTTTTCAGAATTGGAAATGAGAACATTCCTACCCGTTGATTTTAATTAGTAGTTAAACAATCGGCCTAGGTGTTCTGTTCTATGCACCGTGTGCAGCCAAGATTTACCCTAATTGGAAGGAAAATTCCATTGAGCACCTAATACAATGCTACTAGGAGACCAACTTAGCTTAAGCGCCCAACTGAAGTGCTTGATTTTTTGTGTTCACTTTTCTCAGCCGAAAATTATGATATTTTAGGCCTTTTTTTTTATAAGTGCACAAAAACTTAAAAGGAATCTTGACATGATTATGGATATGAGAAATAATAATAACGGAAAGAAATTTGAGAAAACGAAATTCCCTTACCATGCAGCGAACAGCAACAGGAGCCCATTGGCTTTCAACCCCCAACATCAGCAGGTGGTCCAACAGTTTCTTCTGCAACAAATCAATAATGGCAGGATGAGAAATCATATGCCGTCCAGTATGGAACAAATAATCTCAACATTCTATAATCATAACATACCTGAACTAAGACTGTTCTGTTTGTAAGCTTGTCTGCATCGTTTCCAGGGTCAGCATCTGAACTTCCCATAATCAGCAAACTGATAGTCTCCAATGCACTGAGCAGATTAACAGTCTACTGGGATTTTATTGATTCAGAAGATATAAAGGTCATCAAGGTTGCAAGGGATGATACACGAAAACCAATCACACCACGCAAAAAGCATATGCATCTGACCTTTTGCTGGGTGAACTTATATGTAACTCCACGCAGTTTCAGAATTGAAACAATTTGGTCAAAACCCATGGTCTCCCTTAGCAGTATCTGGAACAAGCTTAAAGTATCAGTGCATGGCTAGATATAACAAATGAAAAAAACAGCACATAAACAGAAACAGAGCTCAGAAACCTGGTGTGATGAATTGTTGCGAAGAAGATTATTCAGCAACACCAGACAATCCTGAGAAGAGTACACATTAGTGTTTTTGCACATAAGGGAACATCAGACCAAAGTATGAGCAGGCCCATGCTCTTAAAGACATGTCACAAGAAGCACTCGCAAGACATTGCAGGAAGACTAAGACATATAGAGATGGTAAGTGTATGTGTATTATTTCTTTATCAAGCAAATGGCTTCCTAGTTTGCATTGCCCTGTGCCAGTGCTACTGGAAAATGTTATGATAATAAGTTAAGAAATGAGATATGTGGTCACCTGCACGACAACACCACCATCTGAACCACCCTCCTCCCTGACAATACTGAATATCTTTTCAAATGCGCCTTCAAAGACAACAATTTTTTGGATCTCCTACAAATAATGAATCAGCGGGATAATCAAGTCCATGATGTGTCAAGCTTTAACCAACCACAAAGGATTAACAGACAAGCAATCAGGGGGTCTCACCTTTGCTTCACGAGTCAAGTGTGTAAGAAGTAACAAAGCCTCATTCCGGATCACCTGGAACGCAGACACCACTGGTTTTGTAAAACGTGACCAAAACATGCAAAAAATGATCCTCAACCTTTCTTATAGTTTATGATACAACCGTACAAGGATGATTGAGGCTAAATAGACCATATTCTTAAGCAAATCTAGCAGCAACAATAACAGCAACAACAACAACAACAGCGCCTCAATCCCAAGTTTATTTGGGGTCGGCTACATTAAATTTTTTCCATTCATTTCTATTTTGGATTAAGTCCTCCGAAATTTGCAAATACTGTAAATTATGACTAATCACTCGTTCCCAAGTAAGTAGATCTAGTAATAAGAAACAAATCAAAGAGAACTAAAAGGTCTACCTCCCTATCCATAAGCATATCCATGAGTCGAGTTATACCACGAGGAATGGTCAAAATAGCTTCCTGTAACCTGAAGAGACAGTCAGCAAATGTCTCTGCAGCACAACTAGAAGATGACAAATATATAATACAGAGAATGTATTTGTAAAACTTTTATACCTGTTTGGAGAGTTCATAAGAAGTGCTGTCAAAACCTGAAGTGTGTAATATCGAACATAGAAATCTTCTTCTTCCTGCCAATCACCCAGACAATTTTTTTTTACATGCACACCCAGTGACAAAAGTAACAGAACATTAACTTATAACAAAATTATATTTAACTCTAACCAGCAAGCTCAAGAGAAGTGTGATGCTTTCAGCTTCTCGAGAGAGCAAATCAGAGTTCATAAGAGCTGGACGAACTTCAGCCTTCTGCCCCTTTGCATGATCAATTGGTGTCAGAGCACTAACTAGAGTTTCTAGAGCACCTCGAACCTGGAAGAACAGAGAGAACAAATTAAAGAATAACACAACAAAAATTGTACAGTATAACTTGATGTGAGCAAGAAATACGAGCTCCTACTTTTCAGAATAAATAAATCTATTTTTGTTCCACTCATTGCTTATAAGACCCACTTGTTACAGCATTTCTCAAAATAGAGCAACCATACAGGGCATTTTAACCATGGAAGAAAAAATACAGTAACATGAAGCTTTAAAGTGAACAAAACACATACAAAAAGGAAGATACAACACCATTTCAACATCATCTCGTTCATCCTTTAGAATTCCCAGTATTACAGGAAAACCTGCAAAGAGATAATGCAGAGGATCACGTCATAATGTGTCGCCAACAGTTAATCAAAACTTAGCCTGCAAGTGCCCAACAAGAGAAAGGTTACTACCAGAAGCTCCAAAAGCTAATTGAGCAGCATGGCTTTCTCCTACAACAGACAGAAGCTCTGTTATAGCAGTCCTCCTATCCTCCGGTAAGGTACCATTACTCACACGATCCAGCAAGCGTTGAACGTAACTATGCAAATATACCAAACAAAAATGTTATCCTCGTTTATGTATTCAATGATTAACAGATCCTCAGTAAACAAAGACAACTCCCAGAAGTCCAGACTCATAATAAATAAAAGAAAAGGAAAACATACCCGTCGTCATTTGAAGATGAATTATCATTGCTGAAGAATTGCCCAACAACCCCCTGTACAAGTTCTCAAAGCAAGTTAAAATCAGGAATATACAATATAATAAATTGGCAACCCAGCTGTTAATGTAGCATAATATGTATACCAATTATTGCATTGAAGAAATTCTCGGAATTCTTTATATCAAACACACTGGCGATCACTATTTTCACATCCTAGATAAACAGCTCGAATAGATGTCAAATGTCGATACTAAAATCAGATGCACAATAGACTAGAGTCTCGTCATCCCCAAATTTCCCTAGATTCTAGAAATTCAAAGACCCCAAACCAAACAAACTGGGTGAAAATGGGCAGGACGGAAACACGCATTGAAAGCTCAGCCAACAAACTATGAGCTGCGTCAAGTTGGACAGAGACAACATAAATGAAACAAATTACCTTGTAACGGGACGCCAAATCCATCTCTGTTTAACCAGTAACAATCCTGGAACCAAAGAAATTGAAACATTTCAAACTACCACTCAAGGAAAGACAATTCAAATCGAAATCGAGACGGAGAAGCGGATTACGAAACCCTAGAAATGCATCTTTCAGAGAGGAGAAACAAGACCAACAATGCCGAGAGTCGAACAGCTCGTGCAACGCGGACACGGAGAGGATCAGATGAAGAAGACGAACTCTCCAACTAGTAATCGCTATCGATCGCGCTGATTTCTCTCTCTCTCCCCGACCGATGAGAACTTGCGAAGTCAGAAAAGCATAAAACCGTCCGATCGTCGCGATTTCGCCTTTTTCTACTGAAACGGCGGAGTTTAGGAGATGACCTCGATTGCTTACAGTGCTCTTGCCCGTACTGAATTATAGCTTCTTTTGACTTTTTGAGTGAGCTGAGCTGGAGTTTAGGGTGGTGTTTCCATGAGCTTATCATAAACCGTGTCGAACCAAAAAAGGTATTTTTTTTCGATTTGAATTATTAAAAAAAATTGGTATTAATTTTAAAAAAAATTGAATTTTTCGAAATCAAATTGAATTTTTTAAAAATCCGAAAATCTAAATTTTTTTTAATAAAAACTAGAACCGAATCATAATAAAACCGAACGGAATATAATATAATATAATAATTAATTGGTATCTATTTTTATAAAACAAAAAGAACCAAACCGAATTATTTTCGACCCGAAATCGAATATCGATTGACATCCATTTTTATAAAACTAGATCGAATCGAACCGAATTTTTTAAAAACCCGAAAACCTAAATATTTTTTAAAAAATATATAATGTTTTTAATAAGAACTAGAAACAAATCGAAATTAAAACTGAACCAAATATAATATAATATAATAATCCATTAACATCTATTCTTATAAAATTAAAAAAAAAACTGAACTGAATGATTTCCGAAGTTCATTTGGATTATAAAGGCCCTGAATTTTGGGCTGAATAGTCCAATGGGCTCTATGCACTACCATGGACCATAGGTCCAAATCTTATCACCACGTATGGTTATGATAATTACAAAATCATACTTTTATTGCAAAATATGCAATTCGTGGGACCCATTATTATGTTTTACTTCCTCGAGAAGTTTTTTTTGGTGACAAGGAGGATGGTTCTCCGTGCCTTCTATCCGACCTGGAATCAGTATTTGTATATGGACCATTTTGATCAAGAAATTACATTCTTCCCCACCAGTGAAATCGAACTCAGAACCTTGAAAATGATTTTGTCACCTCAAACTATCTTTATTTACCTATAAATACATGTACACAGAGCCGTCTTAGAGGGGTGCGAGTGGTGCTTTAACATAGGGTCCCACAATATATATGGGTCTCATATTTTAAAAAATATATATTTTTAATATAAATTTATTAGTTTGAAATTAATATTTATTAATATTATATTTAATAAATAAATAAAATCATATTTTACCGAGTCTTGCTCCTTAAAATTAGGTGAATAATATCTTTATAATATTTATTATTAATAATTATAATTTTTTAGTCTTTTAATGTTATGGTATTAAATCAATATAATTTTTTTTTGTCTATAAATCAAAAGTGAATATATGTAATCTTACACTATTATTCATATCTAAAGTTTCAATCCAAAATTTGTTATACAAAATCAATCTCATATCTTCTCATTTTTTACATATTTTATTTTACGAACATCACAAATATTAAGGTATTATACATATTTTTAGTTTTTCTAATGATAATATTATCATTGTATTGCAGATTTATTATTCTTTAATAACAAGATATTTTTGCTTCAAATAAAGTTAGAATAATGATGTTATTTAAATAAAAAATGATATAATTATGTTATTTTTGATAACCTTTTATTTTTTATATTAATATTTTAATATAATTCATAATAAAATTATATTTAATATTTAACTTTTAAATTTAATATTTTTATAATAAAAATAAAAATTTTGTACAGAGCCCCACAAATGTTTGAGACAGCTCGCATGTACATAACTCCTTATTCATAAGAAGAATAACATACGCATACGCAAAAACTCATTCTCTCTACTCTTTCTCTCTCCTTTAATTTTTTTTGGTAACCGGAGAATTCACGTGGACCTTTGACTCAATCTACATCTCCCCAGATACGGAAACAGCCGTCGTCAAATTACGATCTTTGGCCGTAATTAGCCTCCCTCTCCATATGCGAGGTTCGAACCCTAGATGTCTTGTTCGTTTCTTTTATTTTCAACAACTTTCGCAATCTACAAGCATACAAACAATTCAATAATTTTATGATGGATGCAAATATTAGATAATTTTTAATATCTTTCGGGGAAAAATAGTTAACAAATCATATCGTTTATGGAATCAAAATTATAGAATATTTTGATAGAAAAAAATTGTTGATTTATTATTTGTCATTTTTGAAAATAAGTATTTGAGATGTTACATGTGAGAGGTGGAATCTTTAGTTTTGGGTTCGTCGAAATTTATTATTTAATAACTGTTTCCATTAAAGTCGTTGTAGTATAGTGGTGAGTATTCCCGCCTGTCACGCGGGTGACCCGGGTTCGATCCCCGGCAACGGCGAGTTATATTTTTCTAATTCCTATTTTCGGAATATTCAGGGGATTAATATAATGTCCCCCATTATTATATAAAATGTCTAAGGTTTTCGCCAATTACTGACTCGCATCAAAATTTCATAGTAGTAACAGACGACAGGAAAGAAAGCAACTTTTTTTTCCTGAGTAAACAAAAAATAAAAAATAAATTCATATTTTTTTATATTGGCGTCAAAAAGTTTTTCAATACTTTCTTATTTTTTTTCCTTTTATATTTGATTCATTATGGTTTTTTCTGTTCTCATCTTTAACGTGTTTTCTCTCGTGAAAGTAAAATACGTATAAAATACGCAATACATAAATGTGATACCAACAAAGGACAAAAGAAAAAAAAATTCAAATTAGTGATACCATATTTTGTTTAATCGACCATTTCATTGCACACCACTGTCATGTATATAAATAGAACATATATAATTCTTTCGGCTAGTGTTTTATGTAACTGGGGCTTAGGACCGAACAGTCAGAGACCAATCCTAGGTCCAACACGGACAAGTTCCCATGATGTTGGAACTCTGTAACAGAAGACACAAACTAATATGCATGCAGTATCAAACAGTTTATTCTTACCAAAGATAAGATCAAAAGAATCTGCAGAATCTGAGCCGACGAATTCTCTTTTTTTTTTGGTCAAAGTCTTCTAATCTAAATCAGAAAACGAACCTAAAAAGCCACACTCAAATTACAATGTTACAATCAACCTTCGATCTCCACTTCAACTCGCTTTCGTTCACAAGTTTCTACCTTCCGTACGGATGATACCGGCCACTTCCACCGCCGCCATAGCCACTTCTACTTCCTCCATAGAACGAGCCTCCTCCACCATATCCTCCACCGCCCATTTCATAGCCACCTCCTCCTCTATAGCCGCCTCCTGCTCCACCGGCACTACCCATACCACCGTACCCACCACCGGCTCCGGCTCCACCGCCATAGCCACCACCAGGTCCACCACCGTACCCACCTCCTGGTCCACCATAAGGGCTGCCGTACATGTCACCAGGTCCACCACCATACCCACCACCGCCCATTCCATAACCACTCCGGTTATAACCGCCACCTCCTCCTCCTCCTCCGTATCGACCCGAGTATCCGAGGGCTGGTTCTCCTCCTCCACCTCCTCTGTGAGGCCCAAAGCCACCGCCATATCCTCCGTAGCCTCCAAAATCGCCACCTGGGTAACCTCCAAACCCGCTTGATCTGCCGCCTCCATAGCCACCACCTGACTTGTAAGGACCACCATATCCGCCACTGTGTCCACCACCATAGCCGTCACCATATCCACCACCAAAGCTAGACCTTGATGAGTCACTGAACCTCTTTGCTGGTGGTGGAACCGAGTTCGGTTTCTTTGGCTCTGCCTTTTTTATCTCTACCTGTAGAGCAATAATTTCACCAAATAAATCCAAAAACCAAAGAAAGGTGAGAGACTCTCTAGAGTCATATCACATATATCTCAGTGAAATTTTGGAAGTTCTTGAGGTAGCATACAGAATGCTAAGAGGGGAAAATCTGAAATTAGCAAATAACTAATGATGTTAAACTCACCGCCATTAGGGCATAAGCATCAAACCAATTACAGAAATTGCAGTTTAAGGATGATTATTTTCAAAGAAAGAAATAGGTGCAAGAGTTGCATTAGTTACACAGTATCGAAATCTGACAACATCGTAAGAATGTCCAAGTTATTACCTGAGCCCCGGCAAACTCAATCCTGTTTCCTTTCACCAAGAGATCATCAACCACATCTTCATTGTCATACGTAACAAATCCAAAGCCACGGGATCTCCCAGATGAGTGGTCACGCATAATCTGGTGTTCTTTCACCTCTCCAAATTGCATAAAGAATTCCTTGAACTCATCTAATAGAATCCGGAAGATAGAGAATATTAGGGAAAATCAGATAATATATTGGTATGGAGATGAAAAAGAAAAGCATTCCTACCATCATTTACAGACGAAGGAATTCCACCGACAAAAATTTTCTTGGTCTTGAAATCATTGGAACCCATAGATCCTCTAGGTATGGTCCGTTTAATCTCAACCTGGTGAACCAAAACGAACAGTGAACTCAATGGTGTACTCTAATGCATTCAAACAGTAAAAGCTATGCTTAAGTTAAAAAAATCGACCTGTTTCCCATTTATAACGTGAGTGTCCTGGATGACTTTATCGACCACAGATTGGTCAGCATATGTCACGAACCCGAATCCACGGGGCTGCCCGGTTTTCCGGTCCTTCATAATCACAGAATCCGTGATTTCTCCATATTTCCCAAAATGCTTGACAAATTCGGCTGCAAGAACAATCGAAACCTAATTAAAAGTATTGAACTTTACACATCACAAGGGTTACACTTAGTAGTCTAACGATGTAGCAAGCAGACACAAGACAAGAGCTAACCTGAAGTAGTCTCCCTGGCTAAACCTCCAACAAAAATTTTTCTACAAATTCCACAAACATTGTATAAGTACTTACTAACCACTAAACAGCAAAACTTGAGAAGATAACCAAATTCATCCTTTTCCACTTAAGATTTCTCGAGAAACAAACACAAGGCAAACCCCATTTGGACAATTTCGCATAACAGTCAGAGAAACGAATCAAGACTTGAATCTTGACCTTAACTTTTTCCATCTCGACGTTTCTAGGGTATCAAACAGAAGATCCGAACTTTCAGAGCACGAACTAGAGATCAAATTCTCCAACTTATCTCGCGAGAGCTAAAAGGAAATACTGAAAAACGAATCTGGCGTCCTTATTCTACTTCATCTCAAATTTTCTCGAGGAACAAACAGCAAACCAAATCAAACAGAGCCAATCCTAACTTTCTCGACCTAAAAATTTCTCGGGAAAAGCATAAGAATAGCAAAAGAAAATTACCCGGGGCTATCGACGCCGCCACCGGCGTGAGGATGAGATTTATCGCCCTCATCGTCAACCTGGTCAGAGGGTTTAACGTACTTAGTCTCATCGTCACGAACCGTCTCCGTTCCATACGATTCCATGACGGCCAAATCCAAACCTCCCTGCGACGAAGCTTCGATTGAAAATGGAGGAGGAGAGGCCTTAATGCCGGATCGTAACTAAGCCCTAAAAACCCTCGAGACCCGACGGATAACGCCTCACCCTACTCTTGGTTGCAGTGGATTGTTGCTCGCGTCTTTTGATAAATGATGGACGGTAGATCTCGCGTTTTAGCTTCTGAATGAATAAATCTCAACCGTTCAAGTCATTCTTGTATTATTCTGGATAATAGCAATTAAGCCCCTTTAATTACAAAACATTCATATATACCCCTCTGTTTTAATTCGTTTATAATAGCCACATAAGTTTACAATATGTAAGATACTGTAGAATCATAGAGAATTCATTTACATGATTAGAAAGACAGCTATATTTTGTTTTCGGAAATTTCTGAAGCTACGTGACTTGGGAAGAATTTTTCTACGAATTAAAATAGGTGACGGGAGACATCGGCGTTCTGGTTTGATAACTGGACCGAGAAGGGAGCACTCATCGGCCTTGTTGGAGAGGCGGGGCCTCGCTTATTGCGCATTCGTCGGCATGCGACTGTAAGTGAGGCAGCTGAAGAGGGAAGTTGGCGATTACCGGCGACCAAAAGTGAAAGGCTAGTCGAGTTACAACAAGTATTGTCCACCATCACTCCACCGACAGCAAACAGAGGTGAGGATACATTTCACTGGCGACAAAGAGGAGGAGAATATTGTGCTTCTTTCCATTCTGGAAGCACGCGTTCTCTCCTACGATCGCACATTCCGGACGTCACATGGTACCACATTAGTTTTTTTTAAATGCTTTTTCTATTTCTTTTCTAGAATGTCTAATATTTTTTTTACATCTTCTATGGGAGTCTGGTTCCGTGGTGCAATTCCGCATATCTCATTCATTTTATGGCAGGTGATGCAGAACAGACTTCCAACCAGAGACCGACTTGCCTCGTGGGGAATGAACGTGCCCATCATATATACTCTATGCGCCAGAGAAATGAATCACATGAGCATTTATTTTTTAAATGTCCTTATAGTGGCAGTGTTTGGTTACGGATGGCAAGATACTGTGGCCCTTCACGGCCGAATGACATCAACGCATGCTTGCAGTGGATGGCAACACCTGATTTCGGCCGAGACCACGGACAACCGAGATTAACCAAGTTTTGCGCACAGATTATTGTGTATGAGTTATGGAGAGAAAGGGTCAATCAGATATTCCAACAGAAAACGAGGACCGCAGAGGAAACCTGTAAGAAATTTGACCGTACAATGCGAGATAAATTATTCCAATCAAATAATATAATAACCAAATTCAATATAATATCAAATGAGAATTTTAATAAAAAAAATTGAATTTAAATCAAAATTACTTGAATTCGAACATAAACGGATTGATCCAAATAGAAACAAATTGAATATGAATCAGAATGAATTGATTTGAAACAAATTTGAATTAGAAGAATTTATTCGAATGCGAACGAATCGATTCGTATGGAATTCGAATCAGAACGAATCGATTCGTATGAAATCCAAATCAATTCCAAATCGATCAAAATTGAATACGAACTGTAGCGAATCAGTTCGAATCAGAATAAATCGAATTCGAATCAATTGATATAGAATATGAATCGTAACGAATTGATTTGAACCAAAACCAATGTGAATCAATTCAAATAAAATCAAATCGATTCACAAAATATATTTGATTTTATCACATGTCTATTGAAATACTCAATATTAATAATGAATTAGATAACAAAGCAATTAGTTTAATTAAATAAATAGAATTATTGGGTTTAATTAGGTTAATCCAACCCATATATTTTTAATTTGGGTTGGGTTAACCTAACCCAAAATATCACAAAACCCGTATGGGTTTGGGTTTAATGGGATGGTTTGCCCAAGTTGACAATTATAACAAAATGTACTGAAATCTGTATGCACTCATTTGCTATCAGAATAATATTTCTTACGTTCTAGACTGGAAGAACTATCATGCTATCATGGATTCAGGTATGTTCTAAATTCCAAATTAATTTTTTATGTGGTATACACGATGATTGGTCTAGATTAATATATACTCCGTATTTTATAATATAATATTTCTGTAAAATACTATCAAGTGGTATCAGAGTCACTTCATGACATATCACATAAAAAATATGGTTAAAATGAAGTCTGTAAAATTATACATATTTTCGGACTAAAATTTTGCATGAAAATATTTATGAATCGGACGTTGCATATTGAACATAGTAATACATATTTTTCGGATCAAAATTATAAAAACAGAAAATATGAATGAATGTCTAACATAAATATGACAATTTTGTGCATATTACAATACAAAAATATATGAACAAACAATACGAATCTGTGATTGCATAAATAATTTTTTGGATTAAAATCCAATGTAGAAAACAACATATATGATCAATATGCAATATGTACATTTTTGTATGTTTGTATAAAAATTTTGAATTAATAAAACATACATAAAATATATGGTAGATATAATATCGAAAATGAAGCATGCAAGTATTATACATAACATATAATTTTTCATGTGTTAAATAGAATATGCATGTTGAGTGATTTCATATTCCTTTTTATCTTGTCTAAGTAAATAATAAAACTTAGATATAGAAAACTAAAGCTAAAAACATTTAGAAAGTAACATATTGTAAAATATTAAAAAAATTAAAGAAATGTGACTCAATCGAACCAAAGGGTAGAAAACAAATTATGATAAAGATTATATGAAAATCTTATTAGAATTTAGGAGAACCGAAAAATAAACCCAAACCGATGTTTTAATGTAGCCACAAAAAAAAAGATTCTAACAATTGTAATTTCTGGTTTTTTAGAAAATCAGAAATCAATCAAAATTTGAGGGTTAGGATCAAGGTATGAACCTTGGACTAAATTGTGTATATGACAATATTTTGTCGTTGTAAGTGACAAGTCCAAATGATCCATCAATTTGGTTAAGGTGGCAAATTAGAAACACAACAGAAAACCAGAATGGGACACGTCTGAACTGAGAGTGTCAGATTTCGGATTAAACCGGAACATAGAACTCAAAGTGCCGCAAACTGAAAAGTCATGAAGACGCGTGAAAGTTAAAACACAAGTCAAAATACGTGACAAAGGCTCCTGGTGTTGGGTCGCACGGGATCCTCGCACACCGGTTCACAATCGGGCTCGGATCTGGTCCGCGGACTTGCGCAGCGGAAATGGCATTCAAAATGATTTTGAACTGCCCACGAACCAATCACGCTCCGATGAAGAACTTCAAGAGAAAAACTAATCTTTGAATCCTTAGATTCACAATCTGAAGGTGGCTAGTTGACCAGCCAAGGTGTTGAAAGAGTCAACACCTTCTTGAGATATCCACACCCTTTGGATGGTTTCCAACACTTGGAACTTACTTACTAGAGCTTGAAGAGATCAAATCTCTTGTATGAGTGTTCAAGAACACTTGGGAGAGTTTCTCTCTCTCTTAACCTTTTCCAAAGTCTGAGAATGATTGTGAGAGAGTCTAATCTATTCCCACATGCTTCCCATTAAGAAAAAGGTGAGAAAAACGCACTTTGGATCTGATTGGAGTCTTGGTCCGGAGCTGAGTAACTCTTGGTCAGCCGGACCAAGCACACGCATCCGACACTTGCCGACAGTCCCCAATCCGGTGGACCAAGATCCTGGTCCGTCGGACCAGCTAGGTCCGAGGCAACATGCACAGGTCCGACTGACTGGTCTGGTCTGTCGGACTAAGATCCTGGTCCGTCGGACCAACTAGGTCTGAAGCATCACGTACAAGTTCGACTGACTGGTCCGGTCCGCCGGACCAAGTCTTAGTCAGCTCCGGACCATATCAGTTTTTCGGCCAAGTTCGGCTGTATATATGTATGTGTGTATGTATATATATGAACGGATGTCCAAGTATCCGTTGTCAAGAAAATACTCCCTCTATGATTCCTAAAAAAACTCCAACTTCGTCTTCTCTTCTATAAATATTTTCATGCAGTCTTTTGTGATTGCTCTACATGACGGGATAACAAAACGAGGTTGCACAATCCTCATGAAATACCTAAATCATTCAGTTTCAACAAATTTAAACGGCAACTCATCTATAATTATCATCATCACTAAGGCTCTTAATGATTCTTCCTGATCAAATATCGTAAAGGATAGAACCCTCTTATGGAATCTATTTACATCTGATGAAACAACGTTGTTTGTTTCAACCTCTTACCACTTGGTTCATCAACTTCAACACTATCGTCCTGATGCATCTTTTTACAAATCCTCAAATGCTTTATCATCGCACTAGTGGTTGTACCCCCTCCAGCCATGCATATAATTTGACTACCAATAATTGCAAGTTGCCTTTTTACCATCAACATTTCTTTTAAAATAGTTCCAAGCTTCAGATGTATGTTTAGGTACCTTAGCATTCGTCTCTCCTCCAGATTGCTTATTATGATCATCGTCATTCGTATCTGTGACATCCATCGAGGCTGCAACATCCAGAACTATTTTTGAAACATGAGAATCATCAGCCGTATAAGACATCTATAAAATAAGCATGAATTTGATTAGAAAACAACAAAAAATGTAACCCACAAATCTTTTCCCATAAACTCTTCCAAAAATTAAAAAAGACTCATTGAATCGAAGAAGAAGAAGTATTATCGACAAAAATTCAAAGAAGAAGTAAAATCATCAGAAAAATTCCAAAAAGAAGTAAAATCAACTGAAAAATTAGCAACAAAAAAATCGAAAAAAAAGACATCGAAAAGGTTGCTAATATCAATTGAAAAAATTAAAATAAGAAACCCTAAATCGTGAAACAACAAGAAGAATATAGATATTTACGTTTTTGATGGAAACAACGACGGACAAGCTTGAAGATAAAGAGATTTAGAAGGAATTGCTGTGATTTTTGGTAAAATGAAAAGAAATTGATAAAGAGGAAAGAGAGCTAAGGAGAACGGCACATAAGAGGTAAGAGGAGGTGTTTTTCGACACATTAGGTTTAGGGTAGAGATGGTATTAGGTTAGGGTATTTTAGTCTTTCTAAATCTAAACAGATATTCGGAGGTATCCTGTCTCTTAATTTAAAACCCGTCTCGAATCCGGGAATCGGATTATTTCCTCAATTTATCTCGTACTCGATCTCAATTGTAAGCGGATATCCGGGTCTCGGATATCCGTGAGTCGGCTACCTGGGAACCCGCGGGTGACGGATAAAAAAGCCCACCCCTATGCATATTTGTAGATTTCATGAAAAAAAATACTAATCTCAAAAACTATTCGGGGCCTGTCTCACATCTGAATCATCTAATCACAAGAAGGTTGGAAGAGTACCACACCTTCTACACGTATCCATATGTCAAGATGGATTCCAACGATTGGAACTTGTCTGGTAAGACTAGAGATCTCGATCTCTCTTGTGTGCAAGGTTTTTGGAGGCCTAGGGTTTTATTTTTCAAAGCTTAGAATCTGATTCTAAACTGAAAAGATCAATCAATCAATAAACCCCTAGAAGACATTCTCCTTTATATAGACTCTCCAAAATTCTTATTTCATAACGAGCCATGAATATCATTATTCATCAAATATGCAAAACGAATAATGAAAAAAACATTCATTCATTTAACCAATCATGAACTGTCAATACAAAATATCTCGATACTCATATCGTATAGCAACATAGAACACCTAAACCAACATAAGGATATGTGCAAGAAGCGCCCAAAGCAAAAGGAAGCTACTAACCCAGTTCGAAGGAAATTGTTCAAGAAGTCGGTGAAGAGCTTCACATGCTTCTTCTGCAAGAAAGGCGTGCAGTTGAAGAAGGATTGCACATCCTACAAGGCATGACTTGATAAGAAAGGTAAACTTCTTGTTTTGGTTTGTTCTGAAGTTAATTTAATTTCTGTACCACAACACACTTGGTGAGTAGATTCAGGATCTATTACTCACATTCTTGTATCTATGCAGGGATGCATAAGAAACCAAAAGCCAAGTGACTTTGAGAAACACATTTAGTGGGGCAACGACATGGCTGTAGAAGTTAAGGCCATTGGAATATTTAGATTATTATTAAGTACTGGTTGTTATTTGGATCTTGAGGAGACTTATGTTGTTCTGTCGTTTAGATGAAACTTGATTTCTATTTCTATTTTGGACAAATTCAGTTATTTTTGTTCATTTGAGAATAGATGTTTGTCTATTAATAAAGATTCCATTTTATTAGGTTCTGCTACTTTATCAAGATACGTTAATCTTTTTATATTAAACATAATCGCTTTATATAAGGAAAGCATCCAAGTCAACTTCCATGGTACAAAACGACAAATAACTGAGAAAAATTCTGCTACGTTATGGTACAAAAGATTGGATCACATGTCCAAACAAAGGATAGAAAGACTCGTGTCAGATGAAATCCTTGATATTCTAGATTTAACATAACTTAAAGTTTGTGTTGAATGTATCAAGGATAAGCAGATAAATCAAAGATGATTAGATGCATCTAGAACTACAGATGCCTTAGAATTGATACATACGGATATCTATGGATTTTTTCCTATGGCATCTTGGAATGGTCAATGATATTTTATATCATTCATAGATGATTATTCTAGATATGGTTACATATATCGAATTCACGAGAAATCACAAGCGCTAGACATGTTCAAATCCTTTAAAGCGGAAGTTGAAAATCGACTAAGCAAAAGGATTAAAGTTGTCAGATCCGACCGTGGTGGAGAATACTATGGTTGATATGACGGATCCGGAGAACAACGTCAAGGACCTTTCGCTAAGTACCTAGAGGAGTGTGGTATTGTTCCTTAATACAATATGTCGAGAACTCCTAGCATGAATGATGTTTCTGAATGGTGAAACTGAACACTCAAAGATATGGTAAGAAATGTGTTAAGTCATACTACTTTACCGAAATCACTCTGGGGAGAAGTGTTAAAAATAACAGCTTATATTCTCAATAGAGTACGAACAAAAACAACTAAGCGAACTCCTTACGAGCTTTGGACATGGAAGAAACCAGTCTTAAAGCACTTAAGAGTTTGGGGTTGTCAAGCAGAGGCTAAACAGTATATCCCACATGATGATAAATTAGACCCTCCGACATTTAGCTGTTATTTTGTTGGATACACTGAGAATTCACGGGGGTATAAGTTTTATAATACCAAGAACAAAACTATATTCGAGACAGGAATAACTTATTTCTTTGAGGATGTTGAGCTTGAGGGGGGAGATAGAGTAAGAGAAGTTATCTTTGAAGAAGAATTCGTTCATCTTCTGGCTATGGTTGACTTTGATATAACACATCAAGATCGACAAGACAACACTCAACTTCCCGAACAACCTCAAGAAGTTGATCCGGAAATTCAACCTCAACCAATTCAAGAAGAAATGTCATTAAAAAGATCCACTAGAGAAAGAAGAAGTGTGATACTAGATGATTATATTGTGTTTCTTCAAGAGCATCGAGAATGTTTAGATTTGATTGATGATAATCCAATCAACTTCAATCATGCAAAGCTCGGATTCTCAAAAATGAATAGATGTCATAAATGATGAGTACAAGTCTATGCAAGACAACAGTGTGTGAAAACTTGTTCTATTACCTGAAGGTATGAAACATATTGGTTGTAAATGGATATTTAAAATAAAAAAAGGATTCGAAGGGTAATGTGGATAAGTATAAAGCTCGTCTTGTAGCTAAATGATTTACTCAGAAAAAAGGCATTGACTATAAAGAGACTTTCTCTCCAGTTTCATCGAAAGACTCTTTTAAAACTATAATGGCACTAGTAGCTCATTATGACTTAGAGTTACATCAGATAGATGTAAAGACGGCATTTCTCAATGGTGACATTGATGAGATGATCTATATGCAACAACCAGAAAACTTTGTAATTGGAGATGCAAAGAAAATGGTTTGCAAATTAAAGAAATCTATCTATGGGCTAAAACAAACATCCTGCCAATGGTATCACAAATTCCGACAAGCAGTTTGCTCATTCGGTTTTGAGTCAAACGTTGTTGAGGAATGCGTATATCATAGGTTCAGTGGGAGTAAATGCATTTTTCTAATTTTGTATGTTGATGACATACTGTTAGCCTCAAACGATATAGGCTTGATACAAGAAACTAAGGTTTTTTTATCAAAGAAATTTGAGATGAAAGATCTTGGCAATGCAACCTTTGTATTAGGGATCCAGATTCGTCGATATCGTACTCGAGGTATTCTTGGATTATCACAAATACACTATATCGAAAAAGTATTAGCGCGGTTTGGTATGAAAGACTGCAAAATGAGAAATACCCCTATTGCTAAATATGATAAGTTTAGTCTTGTAAAATGTCTGAAGAATGACTTTGAACGAAAACAGATGGAAGACATTCCTTATGCTCGGTATTTGGAAGTCTAATATATGCTCAAGTATGTACGCGTCCGGATATAGCGTACACAATTGGGATATTGGGAAGATACCTATGTAACCTTGGTCTGGATCATTGGAAAACAACATCTCATGTTGCTTTACATATAATTAGATGATTTGGAGATCAAAGGATATATACTGATTCTGATTTTGCTGGATGCCAAGACAGTTGTTGATCCACTTCAGGCTATGTTTTTCTGTTAGCCGGTGAAGTTGTATCGTGGAAAAATGTTAAACAAACACTAACGACAGCTTCAACCATGGATGAAGATTTTATAGTTTGTTATGAGGAGTTTAACCACTACAAAAAAAACGGTCATTTCCAACGGGCAAATCCGTTGGAAATTAACGTTTCCAAAGGATTTCCAACGGACAAATTCGTTAAAATTTTGTCGTTGGAAATCACTGTCCGTTGGACAACCGTTGGAATTTTCAACGGAATTTCAACGAATTTTTCCGTTGGAATTTTTCAACGGATTTCCAACCGCAATCTGTTGGAATTTTCCAACGGAATTTCTAACCGGTATCCGTTGGAAAATTCCAACGGAATTTCCAACCGATACATGTTGGAATTTTTCAACGAAAAATTCAAAACATATTCTCGATCCCGACCCCGACCCAACCCCAACCCTGACCGCGAACCCGACTACGGCCCCGACCGCGAACCCGACCCCGGCCCTGGCCCCGACCGCAAACCCGACCCTGGCCCTGACCCTGACCCCGACTACGATCCCAACCCCGACCCCAATCCCGATCCCGAAGCTCACTTCCCAGTAGGTCACCCATCCTTTTACTGCTCCACCTCAATCCTCCTAGACCCTAAGTTTCAATTGACAATCATCCTACTGCTCCAAGTTAAACTTTTGATATCATATAACATTAATATATATACATATATAAATGTTTATATATATAAATATTTATATATATACATACACACATACATATATATAAATATTTATATATATATACGTATATATATTTACGTATATACACATTCAAATTCATATATATATATAATATACTTATTATGTGTATGTATATGGTTAATATAGACATTGATATATATATATATATTTATACGTATATATGTATATATATTTACATATATACACATTCAAATTGATATATATATACACATAATATTTGTACATATAAAAATATATATACACAAAATATACATGTATTTATATATATATATATATATAAATATATAAAATACATGTATTTAAATATATATAAATATATATATATATATATATATATTACATTTTTCAATTAAAATCTAAATTTCCAACTGATATCCGTTGGAATTCCATTGAAATTTTTTAAAAAAATTTCCAAAAAAAATTTCAACCAACATCCGTTGGAATTTTTTTTTAAAAAATTTTCAAAAAAATTTCCAACCGATATCCGTTGGAATTTTTTTTAAAATTTCCAAAATAATTTCCAACCAATATCCGTTGGAATTCTGTTGGAATTTTTTTCCAACCAACATCCGTTGGAATTGCGTTGGAAATTTCCAACCGATATCCGTTGAAAATACCGTTGGAAATTTTCAACCCAATTTTTCAATTGAATACATTGAAAATTCCGTTAAAAATTTCCAACGGACATTTCCAACGGATATCCGTTGGAAATTTCAACGGAAATCATCGTCGAAACGCTATTGAAAACCGTTGAAAACCCGTTGAAAAATTTCCAACGGACAAATCCGTTGGAATTCGATGATTTTTTTGTAGTGAACCATGGAGTATGGTTGCAAAATTTTGTCACATGCTGCGTATAGTCAATAAAGTTGAAAGACCATTAAAAATATATTGTGACAATAAATCAGCGGTAAAGTACTCCAATAACAATAGGAGCTCGTCAAAGTCGAATCACATTGACATTAAGTTTCTAGTTGTAAAAGAGAGAATATAGAGTAACCAAATAATTCTAGAACTTATTGGAATAGCTTCGATGATTGCAGATCCGTTTACTAAATGTTTATCAACCGAGGTCTTTCTTGAGCATGTAGCTCAAATGGGTGTTGTATCATTTGATGATATGTAGTTTCAGTGGGAGCTATAAATAATATTGTTCTATGAATAAAAGAATTTTACAGAAATAAGGTTTATCGGTTACGGAACTCTCAAAGTTAAAGATCTCCATAAAGATATGGACCATTAAAAATCAAAACATGTCCAAACAAGACAAAATATATTCATGTTGCATACTTATACATGATCTATGTCGTTAGATAAAGTAGCGTAATGTGATCTTGGAAGGTTTAGTCACGCAACGAAAGCCGTCTTAGTCCTTACGTCACATATTCAATGGATGAGATTGTTAAAGTGTTCACAAAGAACAAGCAATTTATGAGCTCACTAAAGAAAATCCATGTTCATGGGATTATAGATATTCAACAAAGTGGGAGATTGTTAGAAATTCTCTAACAATTATATTTTGGTTTAATATCATAATCATTACATGGTGTAATTATTGTTTAATGTGAATAATTGTAGAAAATTATGGCCACTAATTAATGTGCTCGAATATGCAAATATAGAAAATTATAAAAATCAAATAATTATGCAGATACCATGAAATATAATTTCTTAATTCTTTATAGGTGGATTTAAAAATTACACAAACTTATTAATATAAATAGTGGTAGTGGTCTCTAGGTTAAAAGTACTCAAATCTGTATGCACCTATTTGCTGTCAGAATAATATTTCTTGCATTCTAAACTAGAAGAACTCTACCTACATTCTGTCATTTGTCAAGTTATCATAGATTCAGGTATGTTCTAAATTCCAAATTAATTCTTTGTGTGATATGTATGATAATTGGTCCAAATTAATATATATATATATTGTTGTGATTTGTAGAGTAAATGAATGAGAATTTAGAATCTCTCAAAAAGATTCATGCTTCACGTGTATTACCAGTATGGTGGAGGAGTTAAATGCTTGTAAAAGACGTGCTATGAATTGGTTAAGTGTTAAGGATTCGTCGGAAGAGTTTACGTTCGGTTTTGAACGTGAAGAGTGATCTGTGAAAAAATGGGAGGGCACCTCGAAAACATGGGAGGACAGCCTGTTTTTTTTCTAAGGAATAAAGCCTATAAATAAATGGGCGGTAACTCGAAAAAACGGGAGGGTAGCCCGTTTTTTCTGAGCAGTTCGGAAAAAAACGGGCGGGCAGCCCGTTTTTTCTGAGCAGTTCGGAAATAACGAAAAATCGCGACCGTTCGGAAAAAACTTCCGATTTCTTCACACCTTTCGACATTTGGAGTGTTTATAAACACCTCTAGACATCCTAACACGAGATAGAATAGATCTAAGTTGTTTTTGAGAGATTTGAGAACACTTTTGTGATTGTTCTTGCAAAACACTCACAAAAGTTTTTTGTTCATCTTCTTCTTGCGGTTTCTTGTGTTTGTGACCTTAGGAGAGCAAACTAAGATCACTTTTCTCTTCATTGTATCTCAAAAACGTATTCTGGGAAGACCTTTGCTCGTATAGGACGGAATAATGTTTTTAGGAAAGTGTATCACGCCTTGAAGAGTTATCCGGTTCCCGATTTACTTTTCTTGTTCATTTTATATCCCAGATTCCTAACAATCTAAAAACGTTATCCATTCGAGGATGACTACTTCGGTGAGAGATCTTACAATAGACTTTCACAAACTTGACAAGTTCGAGGGCATGAGATTTCGAAGGAGGCAGAAGAAGATGCATTTTCTCCTGACGACACTGAACGTCGTCTACGTGATAAGCACTCTTAGTCCGAAAGAAACCGAAGAGGAGACATTGGATGCGGCTCCCGTACGGAAAAAATGGGATAACGATAACTACGTGTGTTGCGGCCACATCCTTAACGGTATGTCCGATGAACTTTTTGATACATATCAACACATAGATACCGCCAAAGCCCTGTGGGATTCGCTGGAGGCTAAATACGTCTCAGGCGATGCCTCTAGCAAGAGATTTCTTGTAAGTAGTTTCAACTCTTACAAGATGGTGGACTCGAGATCGGTCATGGAGCAATTCCATGAATTACAAAGGATCTTGAGTCAATTTGCACAACACAAACTGCAGATGGATGAAGCCATCAAAGTTTCATCCATTGTTGACAAACTTCCACCGAGTTGGAAGGATGTCAAGCATTCCCTGAAACACAAGAAAGAGGATATGTCTCTTGAACAGTTGGGAACACATCTTCGCATCGAGGAGGATCTTCGGGTGCAGGATGGAAAAGGCGCTTCTCCTCCTACTACAGTGAATGTTATAGAGGATGAGAAACGTGGAGCCAAAAGACAAGGAAAGAAACCCTCCAAAGGCAATCCTAAGAAGAAGTCAAAATCGAGTACGACTTGTTGGTTTTGCAATAAACCGGGACACTTCAAACGGGATTGCTACTCGTGGAAGAATAAACACGAGAAAAAGAATGTTCATGGTCAAGGAAATAAAGCCCTTGATCAATCCACTCAAGGTAACAATAGTTGTTACTTGACGAATTCGGATATGAATTTTGTTGCTATGATTTACGAATTAAATCATGTTCAGGAGGGTGACCAATCATGGTGGATCGATTTGGGAGAACTCGACATATTTATAAAGGACGTGAGCTCTTCAAGACTCTAGAAGTCATAGAAGACGGAAGCGTTCTTTACATGGGAAACAAGTAGAGTTGTTGCTTACATCCGGAAAGACATTAACCCTTAGGGAAGTTCTTTTTGCTCCGGATGTAAGGAGAAATCTAGTGTCGGGTTGTGTACTTAATCGATTTGGCTACAAGATGGTCTTTAAGGCTGATAAGTTATCCTCTCTAAAGGAGGAGTGTTTGTGGGGCAGGGTTATCTATGTAATGATTTGTTTAAACTTAGTATCAATAAAGTTTGCACTTCTTCTTTGTATGTTGTTGATTCAAATGTTTCTACATTATTGCATGCTAGATTAGGACATGTTCACTATAAACGGATAAATCTGATGTCAAAGATGGACTTAATTCCACCATGTGCCATGAACGAAGATAAGCGTATAACTTGCATGAAAACGAAAAATAACTCGTAATTCGTTTGCTAGCGTAGAACGGAGTTCGGAACTTTTAGAGTTAGTTCATAGTGACTTATGTGATTTGCATGGAACTCCGTCTCTAGGTAACAAAAAATACGTAGTAACTTTTATTGAAGACTCCACACGTTATTGCTATGCATTTTTGTTGCATGCTAAAGATGAAGCTCTAGATAGGTTTAGGGCATACAAATCCGAAGTTGAGTTACAACTCGGGGTTAAGCTCAAGAAGCTTAGGACCGATAGGGGAGGGGAATACTATGACCCAACATATTTTGAATCTGTAAGAGTGATTCATGATACCATCGCACCATACACACCGCAACAAAATGGTGTAGCGGAAAGGAAAAATAGGATCTTGAAAGAAATGGTTAATTCCATGTTTTCATACTCGGGGTTACGCGAGGGATTTTGGGGTGAAGTCATGTTAACGGCTTGTTATATTTTAAACCAAGTTCCATCGAAAAGGAACAAGGTTACCCCATATGAACTATGGTACAAGAGAAAACCAAATCTGAATTATTTTCGGATTTGGGGTTGTCGGACAATTGTAAAAGTCTCGGAACCAAAGAGAAAGACTTTGGGTGATCGAGGAGTAGAATGCATCTTCATTGGTTATGCTTTACATAGCAAAGCTTATAGGTTCTATGTCATAGACCAAACCACATTGTCGTTCACACGTTTATTGGGTCGAGAGATGCATTGTTCGACGAAAGTCGATTTTCTTCGGTGGATAAACCACTTATTTCGGTACCTAGTTTGAATGGTCAATCAATCGATCAAGATAACGGACAACCTGAACCTCGTTGAGGTAAACGTATAAGAGAAATCCTTTGGTCCGGATTTTCAGATGTACTTAGTGGAAGGTACAAATGAGTCGATAGTGACTCAACTTGCTTACGTCTATAATATCGAGGAAGATCCTAGAACGTTCGATGAAGCGATGAAATCAAGAGATGTCGCCTTCTGGAAAGAAACGATAAATGATGAGATAGGTTCCATCATGAGTAACAACACATGGGTCTTAGTAGATCCTCCTCCGGGTTGTAAACCTATTGGTTGCAAATGGATCTTCAAAAAGAAGATGAGAGTCGATGAAACTATTGATAAGTTCAAGGCTCGTCTAGTAGCTCAAGGGTTTAGACAAAAACAAGGTATCGATTGTTGGGTTTTCCTGGGATCTCAAGAGCGAATCTAATTCCTAAGAGATCAGTTCTAGGGTTTGCGCAGCGGATGAAAAACAAAAATTTTGATGAAACCCTAAAACCTATCATGCATGATCTTGTAGAAACGTTAGAACGCTTACCTCAATCGATCTGGGGTCTGTATCAATCGAAGAACGCGTCTGATCACAGTAGGCAGGAAGAATACCTTGCCCTCTACACGTATCCACACGACGGAAAGGATTCCAACGGTTGGAACTTGTCTGCTAGGAATGAAGAACACTTTCTTCTTTGCGCAAGGGTTTCAGGGATATTTCTCTTAGCTTTTTCACTCTCCAAACCTCTCCTAGGGTCTGAAAATCGTGCCGAAAGAGTTGGATGGCGTTCCCCTAAGTTTCCCCACATTAAAACCCTAATTAGAGCGAGTTTAGTAAATCTCGACGTCTGGACCGATCGGTTCAGGCCTGGACCGATCGGTCTGGAGCTTTTTAACGTCTGGACCGATCGGTCTGGAACAATTTTCGGACCTCACACGTTACCTCTGGACCGACCGGTCTACGTCTAGACCGATCGGTCTGGGTTAGCTAGACCAATCGGTCCAGACCTTCTGGACCAGTCGGTCTGGCCTCCGCTCCACCGGGATTTTCTCGTCTCTTTTCGCGCATTCGTCCTTTCCTGTGTGTGTGTGACCCTGTAGGCTCATCCGATATAGCAGTATAACACGAAATCTCTTATTTCGGTTACACAAGTCATAGGCGGTCTCTAGCAAGACACTATGACTACCTATCTCGAATAGAGTTTGTTCGTGATCATACGAACGCCAGTGATGATTCCGGCTGATGATCCTTTTGTATCGCGATATCATACGTCGAACATAAGGCATGGACAAGCCACCTTATCTGATTCGACTGCTTTCTCGTTCACTGAGTTCGACTGTCTGAAATAGACGATGTTCGTCTATAGTGCGGCCACACATTTCTACAGTCTTGCTCACACGAGGGGCCCAGCGATATCTCTCTCTTTTATGAGAGGTACAAATCCCGTCTTGACTATCTACAATCCAGTACATGATTCGTTTCGTACCTGATATACGCCTTTATAGTCCTCCTGTTACGCAGGACGTTTGACGTAATCAAAGCACGCAACTCCTCATGTTGGATTCTGTAGATATCTCAGGTCTTAGGATCCAATCATGGAATCGTCGTATGAGATTCAAGTCATGACGCTAGTCCATGTGACAATCTCATGTGGGTCAATCCAGTATTCCGTTCTCGAACGAATACCTATGATTGTGATCGTATCCAATACCTATGATCAATCCTATGATCATCTATCACACATCATACTAGTCTTATTATGTCGTTATTCCCATAACGACATAAGACTAGGGAGTTTAGTATCATTCATAATGATACACGGATTTCATAACAGATCTAGTATGCAAGAACATGTAATGAATAAAATACTCTCATAAAAACACATAGAAAGTATCTATACATCGAATGTAACTTAACAAAGCTCATAATCAGTACATCATAGAGCACTAAACCAACAATCTCCCACTTGCTCTAATCATGGACTGCTAAACATCTAATGCCCATATCCCTAACATGACCCTCATGTTTCGACGAAGGGAGAGGCTTCGTCAACGGATCGGCAATGTTGTCATCTGTTGACACCCTGCAAATGTGCACGTCTCCTCTGCCTATGATCTCCCTGATAAGGTGAAACCGTCTGAGTATGTGTTTGGATCTTTGATGGGATTTGGGTTCTTTCGCTTGTGCGATCGCTCCATTGTTGTCACAATACAGAGCAATGGGGCTATCAGCACTAGGAATGACACCCAAGTCTCCAACAAACTTCCTGATCCAAACAGCTTCCTTTGCTGCGTCTGACGCTGCAATATACTCAGCTTCTGTAGTAGAATCTGCAACGGTCGCCTGCTTGGAACTCTTCCAGCTAACAGCGCCTCCGTTCAAGCAGAAAACATAGCCAGACTGCGATCTATAGTCATCCGGCTCTGACTGGAAACTAGCATCGGTGTAACCTCTTACAGCGAGCTCGTCTTCCGACCCACCGTATACCAAGAACACATCCTTAGTCCTTCTCAAGTACTTCAGGATGTTCTTGACGGCGATCCAGTGTGATTCACCTGGATCTGACTGATATCTACTCGTAATGCTCAACGC
>NW_010967136.1:645683-646856 GCF_000463585.1 Tarenaya hassleriana
ATGCCTAAAATATAGGTCGCTTCTCCTAGGTCCTTCATAGAAAACTGTGTTCCTAGCCAAGACTTAACGTCTTGCAAGGTAGGAACGTCATTCCCTATAAGGAGAATGTCATCCACGTACAGCACTAGAAATACAACTGTGCTCCCACTAGCCTTCTTGTAAACACATGGTTCGTCTTCTTTTTGTGAGAAACCAAACCTTTTGATTGTCTCGTCAAAACGAATGTTCCAGCTCCTCGAAGCCTGCTTCAGTCCATAAATGGACCTCTGAAGCTTGCACACCATCCTCGGGTTCCTTGGATCGACAAAACCTTCGAGTTGTGTCATGTACACATCCTCGGTCAAGTTCCCGTTAAGGAACGCGGTCTTGACATCCATTTGCCATATCTCATAGTCATAATATGCGGCTATGGCAAGTAGGATCCTGATGGACTTCAGCATAACTACGGGTGAAAACGTCTCATCATAGTCAATACCATGAATCTGGCGGAATCCTTTCGCCATAAGTCGTGCCTTATACGTGTGCACGTTGCCATCCATGTCTGTCTTCTTCTTGAAGATCCATTTGCATCCGATGGGTTTTATCCCTTCAGATGCATCAACCAGAGTCCATACTTGGTTGTCTGACATGGATTGCATCTCGGACTTCATAGCCTCGCGCCATTTCTCGGAATCGGGACTCGCCATAGCCTCTGGGTATGTGGTAGGCTCGTCATGTTCTAATAACATGAGTTCCTCATTCCCAGTCACGAGAAATCCGTATCTCGTAGGCTCTTGGTGAATCCTGCCTGATCTCCGAGGTTCACTCGTCGAAGGTTGAGTCTCAACTGGCAGTGAAACAGGTTGAACGTCTTCAACTTGTTCACTCGGCTCAGCGTTTACTTGCTGCTCTCGAACTTCCTCAAGTTCGATCCTACTCCCACTGAATCTTTTGGAGACGAACTCTCTCTCCATAAAAGTCGCATTCCTTGCAATGAACACCTTGTTCTCTGCCGGAATGTAGAAGTAGTAACCCTTAGTTTCCTTAGGGTAACCTACAAATAAACACTTATCAGATTTGGAGGATAACTTATCAGTCATCTGACGCTTCACGTAAGCGTCGCAACCCCAAATTCTGACAAACGACAACGCGGGACGCTTCCCCGTCCATATCTCATATGGCGTCGTTTCAGCC
>NW_010967136.1:647505-648581 GCF_000463585.1 Tarenaya hassleriana
GATAAATCATCAAACTCGAGTTCTCAATCACAAATCGAAAACCATCCAGATCCAGACAAGAAATAGAAATAATGTTTCTGCTAATCGCAGGAACATAGTAACAATTACTATGCTCTAAAACAAGTCTAGAAGGAAGATGCAAATTGTAAACGCCAACACACAATGCAACAACTCTTGCTCCATTTCCGATGCGTAGATCCGCTTCTCCCTTAGCTAGCATCCTACTTCTTCTTAGTCCCTGCACATTTCCACAAATGTGTGAGGCACTTCCGGTGTCCAATACCCACGAACATATAGTACAGATGTTAGCCTCTATAACGTGGATACCTGAGGCAGAAGCTTCATCAAGCTTCTTTCCTTCAGATCCTCCAAGTAAAGGTGACAATTACGCTTCCAGTGTCCAGACACTCCGCAGTAATGACAATCACCCTTATCGGGCTTAGGCTTGGGCGTAGAGGCAGCTTTTTCCTTTTTCGCCACCTTCTTTTTGGCTTTACCCCGCCGCTTCTTGCTGGAGTTTTTCTCAACAGCAAGCACAATCTTGGGCATCATGATATCCTGCTCGGCCGATTTCAGCATCCCATGCAGTTCGGGTAAGCTCTTAGTCATCCCGTGCATGTGGTACTGCATCACGAACTGGTTATAGTCCTCGGGTAATGATATCAGGATCAAGTCTGCAACCAAGTCAGCATCGAGTGTCACTCCCATGCGCTCAAGTTCCTCAACATGAGCTCACATGTTGAGGACATGGGTGTTGACAGAGCTGCCTCTCGGCATCTCCGTCTTCACTAGAGCCTTTAGCGTCTTGTACTTTTCCGTACGCGCTAGCTCCTGAAACATGGTCTTGAGCTATTCGATCATACCAAACACGGTCTTCCCCTCAAACTGCTTTGCAGATTCGGGGTCATGCTTCCCAACATGAGACAGGAGATCTCGATGTCGTCAGTCTGATGCTTCAACCAAGCATCCTTGACGGCTCTCGTGGCATTGGCTGCAGGCTCTGGTGGTAGAGCCCCTTCCAGGACGTAAGACTTCTTATCGTGCTTGAGAACAATTCTCAAGTTACGATACCAGTC
>NW_010967136.1:649074-649438 GCF_000463585.1 Tarenaya hassleriana
ACCCTGCCTCACAAAGATAATCCGGCACGCTCAGCTTTGGCATGACCCGTGTTACGGACGATCGATGCCTTGACAGACGCTCTAATAATGGGAGGTACACGCTTAGCATTATATAAATAAGGGATTTTCGAAACCACACTTAAATCAAGCATCTTCTTTCAAGCTATGAGAACCACCATTTCTCCATCTTGCCTTACCAAGATAATACGGCACACCCAGCTTTGGCATGGCCCATGACACGTACGATCGAGGCCTTGACAAGTGCTTTACTCGTAGAGCTCCTAGATCTAACCTGTTTCTGTGCAACGATTGTTCATAATCCGAATGGACCATCCAGTCGATTATGCAATCCCAATCCCGAAGC
>NW_010967136.1:649658-650788 GCF_000463585.1 Tarenaya hassleriana
GATTGGTCCAGACCGATCGGTCTTGGTCCAGACCGATCGGTCTACGCACGCAGACCGTTCAGTCCGGACCTGTCGGTCCAACCGACTTGCAAAACCCTAGACCGATCGGTCCAGGCGAAAACGTGATCAGATCTCGTTTTCGTCGTTTCTGCCCCGTTTCAGACCCGAATTCGGCCCCGTTTTTGCCTGCGAACTCAGAATTCGAAGTTCTTACACAACAACAATGAACAGAAAATCTACTCTAGATCCATAATCAAATCATGCATAGCATCAAAGAAAACACGGATTCAAACAATTCAAATCCTATAACGTGCGTGATCGGGTTCTAACAAAAATCATGCAGAGCAATCAGGCTCTGATACCACTGTTGGGTTTTCCTGGGATCTCAAGAGCGAATCTAATTCCTAAGAGATCAGTTCTAGGATTTGCGCAGCGGATGAAAAACAAAAATTTTGATGAAACCCTAAAACCTATCATGCATGATCTTGTAGAAACGTTAGAACACTTACCTCAATCGATCTGGGGTCTGTATCAATCGAAGAATGCGTCTGATCACTGTAGGCAGGAAGAATACCTTGCCCTCTACACGTATCCACACAGCGGAAAGGATTCCAACGGTTGGAACTTATCTGCTAGGACTAAGAACGCTTTCTTCTTTGCGCAAGGGTTTCAGGGATCTTTCTCTTAGCTTTTTCACTCTTCAAACCTCTCCCTAGGGTTTGAAAATCGTGCCAAAAGAGTTGGGTGGTGTTCCCCTAAGTTTCCCCACATTAAAACCCTAATTAGAGCGAGTTTAGTAAATTCTGACGTCTGGACCGATCGGTCCAGGCCTGGATCGATCGGTCTGGAGCTTTTTAACTTCTGGACCGATCGGTCCATGTCTGGATCGATCGGTCTGGAACAATTTCCGGACCTCACACGTTACCTCTGGACCGACCGGTCTACGTCTAGACCGATTGGTCTGGGTTAGCTGGACCGATCGGTCCAGACCTTCTGGACCGGTCGGTCTGGCCTCCGCTCCACCGGGATTTTCTCGTTTCTTTTCACGCATTCGTCCTTTCCTGTGTGTGTGTGACCCTGTAGGCTCATCCGATATAGCAGTATAACACGAAATCTCTTATTTCGGTTAC
>NW_010967136.1:650896-702651 GCF_000463585.1 Tarenaya hassleriana
TCTATAGTGCGGCCATACATTTCTACAGTCTCGCTCACACGAGGGGTCCAGCGATATCTCTCTCTTTTACGATCCCATCTTGACTATCTACAATCCATTACATGATTCGTTTCGTACCTGATATACGCCTTTATAGTCCTCCTGTTACGCAGGACGTTTGACGTAATCAAAGTACGCAACTCCTCATGTTGGATTCCGTAGATATCTCAGGTCTTAGGATCCAATCATGGAACCGTCATATGAGATTCAAGTCATGACGCTAGTCCATGTGACAATCTCATGCGGGTCAATCCAGTATTCCGTTCTCCAACGAATACCTATGATTGTGATCGTATCCAAATACCTATGATCATCTATATGATCATCAATCACACATCATACTAGTCTTATTATGTCATCATTCCCATAATGACACAAGACTAGTGAGTTAAGTATCATTCATAATGATACATGGATTTCATAACACATCTAGTATGTAAGAACATGTAATGAATCAAATACTCTCATAAACCATAGAAAGTATCAATACATCAAATGTATCTAAATAAAGCTCATAAACAGTACATCATAGAACACTAAACCAACATCGATTTCTTCGATACGTATGCACTGGTAGCTAGAATAGCTACCATTAGATTGTTGATCGCTCTTGCAGCGATAAACAATCTTGTAATTCATCAAATGGATGTCAAGACGACATTCCTAAATGGTGATCTTGAAGAAGAGGTGTATATGAAGCAACCGGAAGGTTTCGCCTTATCAGGTCAAGCACACAAAGTGTGTAAATTAGTCAAATCATTGTACGGGTTAAAACAAGCACCAAAACAATGGCAACAAAAATTTGATGAGGTGATATTGGCTAATGGGTTCCATCTGAATCAATCGGACAAATGCGTATATAGCAAGTTTGACGAGAATGGTCATGGGGTTATCATTTGCTTATACATGGATGACATGCTCATATTCGGTACGGAATTAGAGCAGGTCAAGAAAACAAAAGAATTCTTGTCATCGAAGTTTTCGATGAAAGATCTAGGAGAGGCGGATGTTATCCTTGGAATTAGGATAATGAGAGATCACGGTATGATTTCACTTTCTCAATCTCATTACATTGAGAAAGTTCTGAAACATTTTGATCTCTACGATAGCACTCTTGTTTCTACACCGATGGACTGTAATGTTAAATTGGTAGCGAACAAAGGGGAATCGGTATCTCAACTTGAATATGCTAGTGTCATTGGATACGGAGAGTATTTCGATACTTGAAACAGACCATAAATTACGGTCTTCGCTACACGGGTCAACCTTCAGTGTTAGAAGGATACACGGATGCGAGTTGGAACTCAAGTGAGGAGGATCATGCCTCGGTGAGTGGTTAGCTTTACCTATTAGATGGAGCTGCAATTTCTTGGGCTTCCAAGAAACAAACTTGCATTTCTGATTCGATGATGGCGTTGGAGTTTATTGCCTTAGCATCTGCGGGAAAAGAAGTAGAATGGCTAAGGAATCTTGTATTTGAGATACCATTATGGCCTAAACCGGTATCGCCTATCACAATACATTGTGATAGCGCAACGACTTTGGCTAAGGCATATAGCCATGTGTATAACGGGAAGTCTAGACATATTGGTTTACGACATAGCTATGTTAATGGTCTTATAAAAGACGGGGCCATAGTGATGGATTTTGTGCATACAAAACAAAACTTGGTTGATACTCTTACCAAGAGTTTGTCAAGGGACACATTGCACAAAATGACAATAAGGATGGGTCTTGAGCCTATGGATTAAATCACAATTAGAGGAATCTTAATTTAACATCTAATACAACGTTAGATCTTGAGTTCAATGAGTTAAATCCTCTAATATATGGTTGTAGATGCTTAAAAGTGAATCATCCCGAAGTAGGCATCTTGGTATGCAACGTAAAGAGGTTATTTATACTTAATGAATTCTTTGACAAAGTGCTTAGTTGCAGAGCACGATTTGAAAGAATTCACCTATGCAAGCATGAAGTGTGGCAGCTTCAAGATGTTAGAGGCTCGACATCTATATGCTTGTGAAGGAGATATGTACACATGGCTGATCGATATAGTGTCAAGGAATACAAAAAATTGTATAGATTTTGTGTGTGTGTATACTCGATAGCTCAACTAGGATTACGTAGGTTCAATCGTTTTCGACACCTACGGAATTCGAGTTTATTGTTGTATATTACAAAGTGAAAGTTCAATCGTAAAGACACTTTCATTTATGCGCAGAATTGTGGAGATGAATGATTAGTTGCTTGATATGCCATTGTTTAATTTACTCTAAAATTGGTGGAGGATTGTTGTGATTTTTAGAGTAAATGAATGGGAATTTAGAATCTCTCAAAAGGATTCATGCTTCACGTGTATTACTAGTATGGTGGAGGAGTTAAATGCTTGTAAAAGGCGTGCCATGAATTGGTTAAGTGTTAAGGATTCGTCGGAAGAAATTACGTTCGGTTTTGAATGTGAAAAGTGATCTCTGAAAAAAAGGGAGGGCACCTCGAAAACATGGGAAGAGAGCCTGTTTTTTCTGAGGAATAAAGCCTAGAAATAAATGGGCGGTAACTCGAAAAAACGGGAGGGCAGCCCGTTTTTTCTGAGCAGTTCGGGAAAAAACGGGCGGGTAGCTCGGAAAAACAGACGGGCAGCCCGTCTTTTTCTAAACACTTCGGAAATAACGAAAAATCACGACCGTTCGGAAAAAAAACTTCCGATTTCTTCAGACCTTTCGACATTTGGAGTGTTTATAAACACCTCTAGACATCCTAACACGAGATAGAATAGATCTAACTTGTTTTTTGAGAGATTTGAGAGCACTTTTGTGATTGTTCTTGCAAAAACACTCACGAAAGCTTTTTGTTCATCTTCTTCTTGCGGTTTCTTGTGTTTGTGATCTTAGGAGAGCAAACTAAGATCATTTTTCTCTTCATTGTATCTCAAAAACGTATTCCGGGAAGTCCTTTGCTCGTATAGGACGGAATAACGTTTTTAGAAAAGTGTATCACGCTTTGAAGAGTTATCCGGTTCCCGATTTACTTTTCTTGTTCATTTTATATCTCAGATTCCTAACATATATATATTCTGCATTTTATAATATAGTCTCGTAAAATACTATGATCTAAGATTAAAATGTGAAAAGTTTCTTAGTACTTGCGATCGCAGAAGATTGGTTACAAAATATATGTAAAGCTTTCTTTTTTTTAAATGTCATATTTGATTTACATAACCAAAAACTGTAATTGTTTAAATAATTTATAAAATATAAACTAAACCGCCCAATAACCTAGAAAATGGATAGATTAAACCCACAAAATGGGCACATAAACTACAAAGCTAATAATTGCAAGTTTAACTAGATCATTCTTCTAGAAATTTTTATTTGGAATTTTTCTAATAATTTATAAAGTAAGAAAACGAACCCTTATCTTTCATTTGTAACAGCAAATCTATTCATGAAAACTTCCCCAAATTTTTTTGGGTTCTAATCATAATATCATAAGGGGTTTTCGTTATTATTTTAAACTAAAGGGTCCTTTTCTGTATTTTCTAGAACTTTATGGGAGGCAAACGAAATACACTCAACCACGCGCTTTTCTTGTACTCAACTGATTACTTGGTCTGGGCCTCTTCAATGTTTTACCGCTCATTTTCACGACAACGCAACCTTCAAGTGACCCGATGGCGCGTGCACTACACGCACACAACTTGCAAATAGGAAAGAAGGTCACCTACTACTTTCTATTTCTATTTCACCTCTCTCACCTAATTTTGTATATTATTTATTCCCCAACATACAAAAATAATTTATATATCCCTTTCAATATATTTTAGAGAGCGCCATTTTTTTAATTGCGGGAAAAAAGAAAAAAGCTAACTGTCCTATTCAAGCAGTAAACCGTCGAATTTTTATTTATATGTAACAAATTTATTATAACGTGTTCCAATTGGTTGCCATAACAATAAGAAAAGAGATAGATTGGTGTAATTAATTAATTTACTAAAATTTTAAACATTTATGTTATTATCTACGCATAAGAATCAAGATTACTTGCTGAATAAGCCCAACTTGGAGTATAAATTAACAGTCAAAGAATTAATTCTACCTTTAAGATTCTCTCTTTATTGTCTGAGCAAAAAAAAAAAAAAAAAAAAAACAGGGGTCGAAAAAAAAAAAAAAAACAGGTGTCGAAAGCAAAGCCAAGAAGATTGCCGAGAGGCTGAGGCCGCAAAAACCTCACGAACCCTTCTCCTTTGTCTTCTTTCTCTGTTCGATTCAATTCCAGGTAACATAAAGTTAAAACCCAGAGGGAAAATTTTCTGAAATTCTCTCTCCGAAGTTGCAGAAATGGAGGAGATTCTATGCGACGAGCTTCTTCAGGAGATATTTACGAGACTGCCGCCGTCTTCCGGATCGGTTCCTATGGTCTCCAAGCGGTGGCTCCGTCTCTACAGAGCCTCGAAGACGTCTCTCTCCCTACGAATTGACCCTCGGAATGGCTCTGTAACTACCCTTTTGCCCTCTCTTCTCCGGCACCATCCTTTCGTCTCTGCTCTGTCTCTCGTCTTGTCTCCGCTTGACCGCCAAAATCAGAGCTCGACCGCCATGGCGGCGTTCTCTGAACAGACCCTGTCGATGGTCTCCTCTTGTTGCTCTAATCTCAGGCGCCTCAGGTTCTTGATCGGTCCGGTTTCTCTGACTTGTCTGCCTTCTCTCTCTGCTTCTTCTTCAGTTCTGACTTCTCTCTCGCTCTGCTTGTCGAGACCTGTGTCGTTCACTTGGGTTGCTTGGTTTCCATGTCTGAAGGAGTTATCTATTTATGTTTGCTGGAGAGACTGTTCCGATGACAAAATCGGTTGGAATTCGCCATCTGGGTCGTGCCCGAACGTTGACCCGGCTTTGGAACTGGGGCTTGAGTCAGTTTCTTTATCGGGAATTGGGTCGAACGATTCTGGCGTTAACTGGCTATGGAAAAGCTGTAGAAAGATGAAGAGATTGAGATTGAAGTGCTGTGAAAGCGTTGGAGACATTGCGTGTTTCGGTTTGTGTCTGAAGAATGTCGAAGAGATGGAGCTAAGAACATGTAGAAGTATAGTGGATGTGGTTCTGCTGAAATTGTCAGAGAATTGCGATTCTCTGAACTCTCTATTGGTGTATGACGGCGGAAGTAGAGAAGGGTTGGTTCAATTCATGAACAACTGTAGATGCAATATACAGAAACTCGATTTACGTTTGCCTCTAGACCTTAACGACGATCATCTCACGGCCATAGCCACAAATTTCAGAGCTTTATCTTACCTTAAGCTCCAAAGCTGTTGCCTTGTCACTGGTGAAGGTCTGAAGACACTAGCTTCGAGTTTAAGTTCGAGTCTTGAAGAACTGTCTCTGGTTAACTGTGACGCAGTCGAACGAGAATCGGGATTGCTGACAACATTAGGACAGCATTTGGTGAAACTAAAGAAGCTAGAGCTTACGTACAACGAATCCTTACCCGACAAGGAGTTCGTCTCGATGGTGGGTTCTTGCCGATTATTGGCAGAGTTGAAGCTGAGAGGGTGCAAGGCCTTGACGGGTGCGGCATTGGTCTGTTTGATCAAGAGTTGTGAGAATCTAAGAAGCATCGATATCACGGACTGCCGTGGGATCGGGGCGGAATCTGTTCAGACGTTCCTCGTGAACTGTCCGAGGTTGAGGAGACTTGCCGTCGAAGAGAGTAAGCTTACGGATGATGCCAAGACATGGGCATCTGCCAAGTTCATCCAAGTGGTTTCTTGATCAATTTAACCAGATCCACAATATGTATTTATAGGTAAATAAAATACACAGCAACACATATATGATGATGACGCTGATCTTCGATCTCTGCTGCGTCTGTGAACTTTGTATCTCTACTTATGTTGATGCTAAATGCGTAGGCGAACTTTGCTCAAAACCGGTTCGTAAACATGGACTATATATGTAAATAGCATTAATAAAGATGATCATGTTGAATGATGCATTATGATTTTTACGAGGAATATATATATATAATTTGTATCTTGCATGAATATTTTTTAAAAATTTAAATGACAATATTTAGGTATGTTGTGTAATTTTACATGGGTTTGGGTTTTAATTTCATCTTTCGGCCAGTTGCTTTTGGATGATGCTTGCCACTCAAATATGGGCCCACTGATTTTTGTGGGCTCTACGTCGGCACTCTTGGGCTTTGATTATTAAAAAAAAATCATTACGTCATACGTGACGAATGATATCCCTGAATTATTATTATTATTAATTATTATTATTATTATTATTATTATTATTATTATTATTATTCATACGTGACGAATGACTACGTCTCAAGGTCACGGTTCTTTAAATGTGGCGGGTCCCACATACCGACGTGGAAATTAAACGCTTTGTTCAGTCACCTACTACTTTCTATTTCTATTTCACCTCTCTCACCTAATTTTGTATATTATTTATTCCCCAACATACAAAAATAATTTATATATCCCTTTCAATATATTTTAGAGAGCGCCATTTTTTTAATTGCGGGAAAAAAGAAAAAAGCTAACTGTCCTATTCAAGCAGTAAACCGTCGAATTTTTATTTATATGTAACAAATTTATTATAACGTGTTCCAATTGGTTGCCATAACAATAAGAAAAGAGATAGATTGGTGTAATTAATTAATTTACTAAAATTTTAAACATTTATGTTATTATCTACGCATAAGAATCAAGATTACTTGCTGAATAAGCCCAACTTGGAGTATAAATTAACAGTCAAAGAATTAATTCTACCTTTAAGATTCTCTCTTTATTGTCTGAGCAAAAAAAAAAAAAAAAAAAAAAAGGGATTATGATTTTTACGAGGAATATATATATATAATTTGTATCTTGCATGAATATTTTTTAAAAATTTAAATGACAATATTTAGGTATGTTGTGTAATTTTACATGGGTTTGGGTTTTAATTTCATCTTTCGGCCAGTTGCTTTTGGATGATGCTTGCCACTCAAATATGGGCCCACTGATTTTTGTGGGCTCTACGTCGGCACTCTTGGGCTTTGATTATTAAAAAAAAATCATTACGTCATACGTGACGAATGATATCCCTGAATTATTATTATTATTAATTATTATTATTATTATTATTATTATTATTATTATTATTATTCATACGTGACGAATGACTACGTCTCAAGGTCACGGTTCTTTAAATGTGGCGGGTCCCACATACCGACGTGGAAATTAAACGCTTTGTTCACACGTGTTGGCTATAAACCGGACAAAACTCCAAAACGCAGCCGCCACGTCCCGCTTTTACCGGGCTGACTCGTGTTTTTTTTCCGCCAAATCGACTCTTTTTTATTTTCTAGGGTTTCCAATTTTCCCGCCAAAATATTTGGGCAGCTCGGGCAGGGCAAGATATCATCTCAGCACGAAACCGCGATAAAAGGAGGGGTAAAAATGTCAAAATAAATGTCGAGGGACAACAAAACTCATCTTCAAACCTACGCGTTTAAGGCCAGTTAAGAACATTGTCCGGAGCCATTGACACCATCTTTAAGATATTTCTGAAACTTCAAAAATTGTGATTTGATTTATAAATAAAACATTAATTAATTAGTTATAAAATAAGTAGAATATGTTTCGGCATCGGATACCCTTGGCGGCCCATGTCTACGTGTCACCTCAAAAATCTATACTTCACTGTGCATTGGATTCGGTTTTTTTCAGCGTGTGTATAATATATATATATATATATATATATACGTATGCTTATAGATAATCTCTTATTACAAAAACCCGCACTCCCATTATTATCCTCTCGAAATTCTCCATTAAACTGAAGAGAAAATTACATATTAATATACAAATTCATATAAAAAAAAATCTTAAATAATCAGGTGGGTGGTTGGAGTATGGGGTGACGCCCATGAGGTGGAGGTTTGATCCCTTATCGCCTCACTTCCTCTGACATACTCGTATGTCAGTCTCTGGATTGATTTACCTCCCACGTATGTATTGCAGACTCATATGCGTAGACTTGGGTTTTCTCAGGTCCGCGACGAAAGTCCAGCCCGAAAGGTTGTAGGATAGAGTTCTCCAATATTATCAAAAAAAAAATAAGGCACAATTGTGTTGTATATTAATAAGTTTTTTTTTTAATAAAATGTGAAGTATATTAATTGTAAAAGTTAGAAAAATTTACAATTCAGATTTTAATCCGCAAAAACCCAAAAGAATTTGGGATCTCATGGCAAGTGGTAATACAAAAATCCATAATTGGGACATGAACATAGTCTAATAAAGATTAAGTAATAGCAGTTACACTTCGGTGGTATATGTCAAGATGGTACCAATCCTCCAACAATGATGAAGTTGAGTCAGGCCTTCCGAAAACCAACGCTAAGAGCGTTGTTCGGACAGATTTATCGATCTTTCTTCGAACAATTTCCGACGGCTTCCGTTTGTTGCAAAATATGCGTTGGTTACGCTCTCGATCGTCATCTGAAAAAGCATCTTTGCCAATTGCTCTCTAATCCTGGATTTGTTGTTCGCAGGATTAGAAAACCAACTAATGCATTCATCAAGTCTCGTTTGGGAGAAGTGGCCAAATTTTTCCGGCCATTAGACTCTATATTGATTCACTATAAAAATAAGTGGTCACAATACTTGTTTTTTTCAATGCATCGAACGAAAAAACTATACACGAACGTTTCATATTTCATGGTTTTTAAGGCAACCAATATTTTCTATCGATTGCATGATTAAAAAAAATAATATATCAAATATGATATCTCACTAAATTAGGGGTCGCTAAAAAACGTTTAGAATAAACCGATAGATTTTGGAATGGTTGGATGATTAAAATATATATTTTTAGGTTTGGTAACATAAAATATACAACATTACATCATACATTTACATGTAATAGTATATATATTTTTATGATATATCCATAATAATGATAAATAAAAAAAAACCCAGCAAAATATAGATTCAAAACTGAAAATGGATGAAGAGAAACGTGGAACTTTTCTCGATGTCTTGTTGTATTTTTTTTAAAATCAAAATGTGGTTAGTGTTCTTGGTCCCCACGGGAAAGAAAACACATGTATTTGGTGAAGATAGATGCTAACGTATACATACATTCAGAACCAAATTCCATACGACCACCACTGTACTTTCCTTTGTCCAAAATATCCAAAGCTTGTACCCAACCATGACAACAGAGTTTGTCTATGAGACATCTACGGCCAATTATATATATATATATATATAACTTAAGGTTGAGTGGTTTGTCTAGTAGACTCCTTCTCAATTTAGGTTCGAATTCCCATTTGAAAAGATTATGTGAAATATATAATTGGACTAAAATTCCGGTAAACTTTCCGATGATTAATATATATATATATATATATATAGATTACAACTATTTAAGAAAGGTACAATTGTGCTGTATATCAATAAGATAAGATAACTATATGCAATGTAAAAAATGTAAATTTATTTCAATCCCCAAGCTACATCTTAGCAACAACAGAGTGTCATAAGGGGAAATCCATATTTTAATTTAACAATATATCTGTCAACCAATCATATAACCTTCCATGTCCATCACACGTAAATAAGAACATTTTTTTATAAGTATAAATAACTTTCGGATATAATATTAGAACGACAAAAATCTGTTAGAGAATAAAACTATTCGTTCTAACTTCTATGCCATCTCGTGAATCAACAATTTGATTTATTTTTTCTGAACAAGGGTTTTATTAATATTGGGGCCGTCTCAACTAAGAAAATATATATATATATATATACACACGAAGAATCATTTTTAAATTTTATCCAAAGTCATAACAAAAATCTGACAAAGTTGCCCACATTTCCGGCCTGAGTAAAAGTATCCTAATCCCAATAAAATTTAGACATCAAAGGAATATATATATATATATATATATATATATATATGTGTGTGTGTATATACAGAATTTACCATTCATCTTTAAATAAAACAGAGTTTCTATGCAAAAAGGAATCAAATCAACAAAACGAACTATATTCAAATCGTCAAATTTTAATTAAATTACTTTTCAAAATTTAAAAGTTTACGGGAAGCACCAGACCGGCTAATTAATATACACGTGCGTATCATGTATATTTTAGAAAGGTCCACATTACATTAGAGTTTAAAATAAGACACCGTAAGAAAATTCTAAATTCTTGTTTTCGCTCAAATTAAGAGACGTTTAGGGATTTCCACAATTATTAAATTATACTAGGTAAAACCCGCGCGTTGCGCGGTTTATTCTTTTAATAATTATTTTAATTATAATATTTTATTGATATAAAATTAAAATGAATATATATATTTTTATTTAGAAAAATATAAATTATTATAAATTATATATTTGAAAAACAAAAAAATAAGTATAAAAAATGATTAAATTTATCAAAATTTCTTCCACCACTTATTTTTTATTCTAATTTAAAATAATATCATTTAGATTTATCATAATTTCTTCGTCATTATATTTGTTTGTTTATATATTTTTGTATTATAAATCAATAAATTTCATCTAACATAACAATAATATTTAACATCCTGCCGAAAGAAAACTGAAAAAGTTGAACACTCAAAGAGTAATGCGAAAACTAATCAGTTCTATTCACTTGAGAAAGATAGTCAAGTACTAATTTGTAAGTTATTGTTATAAAATCTGTATATATATATATTATGTTAAACTATATATGAATGTTAAAAAATTGTTATATATTATGAAGTTAAATTATAGTATTAAATCTATATATATTCGTAGAAGTGTTGAAATGAAAGAATATAATTATTTTTGTATTTTATATTAGATAAGATCATTATTACATATGCGTTGAATGAATAGGTTTGTGAAATGTTTGTTTTGGAGGTTTTTATTCTCAATTTGTGTTGTTTTAAAAAAATAGTTGTAAGATAATGACAAAGAAAATAAAATTGATATTATTAAGTATTATAGTAAACATTGTTTTAATAATTGATAAATTTATATACTTGGCTTTTAAGTCGTATCATTAAATTTATGACGGTTTTAGAATGCAAAATCACAACATATATTAATACATAACTATTAATCAATTCACTATAATATTTGTGATTTAGTTATAGTTTTTTATTTTTGGGTATTTCAAATCATTAGTATTAAATATTTTATTTTTTATTGTTATAATGTTTATAGGTGAAAACTAATAAACCAACAAAAATTAAGAAAACTGACACGTAAGATGATGAGGTAGTTACGAAAAAAAATCATTATTTTATTACAATATTTGTTTATATAAATTTAATAAAATATATGTTATTTATATAATTTAAAACATATATATTTATAAGATTAAATTATTATAAAATCATGTAGTTAAAGAAGTAAAAATGGAAGAACATATGAATATTATATACATATATATTTCATGTATTTTAATATATCATGTAGTGTTTTACATCAATTATGTTTAGTATATTTTATATATTTTTCATTTTCTGTATATTTTAAGTTATGTTTATATTTTATTAGTAATAATTTTTAATTACTTTTTATTTTTATTAAATTGTTATTATTATTTTATAAAATTGATGAGAAGATCTCCACCCATATCCCTCTCTTATTTAGTATTATGAGTTTTGTTTCTTTTTTTGTATTTTTTTCTTCTATTAAACATGTCAAATGTAATTAATGAGGAATTGTATTTAGTTTTTCTAACATGTGTGATGTAATATGTAGAATTAAAAAACATATAAATGTTTTAATTATCCAAAATATGAATGTTAAAAAAATCCCCATCAAATGTTTTAAATGTGAAGGTTTTTTCTAGCATTTTATATTATGAATGTTAAAAAAACCTACTCATATGAATTTTAAAATTTTAATTTAATTTATAATAATATTTTCATAAATATCTAGATAAAAAAATTATTAATTAATCTTATTCTATATATCTATCTAATATACATTTTATTACTACATATGAATTATTTATAAATAAAAAATAAATAAATAAATCTATGCATAAATATTTACATATATATACAAACATGTATGCATACATACATAATAATTATATATTTGAAAAACATAAAAATAAGTAAATATTAGTATATTACATAGATTATACCTACAATCGATATCAATGATTTATTCTAGGTATTTTCATTGTTATATATATACATGTTATATTTATATATATATAACACATATATATATATACATATATTCATATATATAGATATATGCATATATACATAATTTTTCCAGATATATCCAAAATTATATATTACATATTAAAAATTGTATGAAAAAATGATTAAATTTGTCAAAATTTCTCTCACCACTTATTTTTTTATTCAATTTTAAAATAATAATATTTAGTTTTATTATAATTTTTTCGCTTTTATATTTGTTTGTTTATATATTATTATGTTATAAATCAATAAATTTTATCTCAAATAACAATAATATTTATTAAAAATAATTATATTTAGTTTTATTATAATTTACTATTAATGTATAACATTTCTTCTCACACCACTAACTCATTTGCAATATATGATAATTTTTATAAAATTTTATAACTATTTGTTCATAAAAATTATAAAATTCATATTTCCAACTTTTATTATAAAATTGTTGTTATTTAAGAATATTATAATATGTATAATGTATAATGATATTTGTCGGGCTATTTTTCTAAAACTCTTGCCACACATATGTATATAGAAATACATATGTATATACATAATTTAATTTAATATATTTTTTAAAAATGGTCACCACTTTTATTGTATATATGCAGTCATAAATCATTTGGAATAAAAAGTTTATAATATAATGCTATATACTTTGAATATTAGTGACATCATGTACCATAAATTAATTCGATCGAGTTATAAAAGCTATAAAATTTGTTAGCAAAATTATATCTTGTGATCATTTTCTATTTGTTTTGTCTTGTCCGGTAATCTACATTTATGGAAATATTTTTCGACAATCTGGGCAAGATCGAGACGGAGAATATATGCAATTCCAAGTCTAAAAGTCTTGGTTTCGGAGATAAAATAATTCATTTTCTATCCCATCCGATATCATCTTTTTACGAAAACATACACAAAAAATGAAAAAAAAATTAAAAAAAAAACGATTTAGAAACGACCGTGGACACAGAATTTAAAAATTGTACCTTAGGTCTCTTGAACTTGGCGATGAAACATGAGACGAATGAGATGAGACCGAGGAAACCACTACGAAGTGGAAGATGATTAGTCTTTGTTTCCTCATAGTATTGCATATATTATGTGGTGGAACAAATTGACAGAAGCATTCGGGGAAAATGTGATCGTTCAACTACAATTAGACACTTAGTGTTTCGACCCCAAGCCACATAAGATGAGGAATACCAACTTCAAAATAACAAAAGATCATAAACAATCATAAACGAAAATGTTTGGCTCATAAAAATGAATACACGGGTTGAGATAGAACTTATTTACGCCTATTCCTTGGAGAAGTATATAGAGTTTTGACTCATGGTGAAGTTAAAGATGTCTAGCTCTCACATGTTTCTACATAAAGAGATAAAAAAAAATTAATATAACGGTTGTGAGGTATATATATAATGGTAATAAGATTTTGAGGAGGAGTTCAATGGAAATCTGATAAAAATGAGATTTACGTCTCATTTACGTCTAATACACCAACCTTTAGCAAAAAAATCACAAACAATTCCTGCACATTCTTCGTTGAGATTCCTTAATCTCACCACCAAGGGAAAAACTTTTCAGCGTTATTTTCAGCTATAGGAAAACAAAAAAATTAAAATTGCCAATTAGAATGAATTATAGTTTAAAAAAAAGAATACACAGAGAGTGAATGTCTAAACAGTAAAATGCACAACGATGATGTATGGTAATTTTTTTATTAAATTCCATGCAACACGTTGAATAAAGATTGTAAGGAAACAAAATAATCTCACATAATATAAAATTGTGTAATTACGTACTGATTGTATATCTTATATTATTTATACCATAAATAAGTAGTTGGCGGAGTAAAAAAGAAAATAAAAATACTTGGTGTCGTCTTTGTAGTTGACGATGAGTTCAATGCTAAGATCGTAAACGTTTGCGTATACGAAGTCGACATCGTTAAATTAATTTGTTTTAATTAATCTCAAACTCAATGGGTACACCACAATGCCTATTGAAGAAGCCTGCAACATTCAATAGTTTGTTATATATCCACAACTACTGGTTATCAACACCCATACATACCTTGAGACTCCTTTTGCCCAGCTCGAGACCATGCAAGAAAAATCACACATGCACATATATATAATAAGATTAAATAGATAACGGTTTATTATTGATAATGTCTACGTATATCAATCGCAATAAGTTTGACAGGAAGTCCAAGATGTCAAAACTGAAATTTTAATATTTCTCATTTATTTTTTAATAAATTATTCATAAGTATTCATTTATATTGAATAATTTTCATGTTCATGTATTTGAATATATACCATCCTACAATAAATTGCAAATGAATACCACGTTTTTTGTTTTTGTTAATGGGATACTGAATAGCCTTGTTCACTACTCATTTAATTTTTTTTAATAAATTAATCATAATTACCGATTATTTATCCGTTATTATGATATAACATTAAATGTATTTAAACAGAAATACTTTTTGTGTTATTATGAGAAATTATATATATATATGTATTATGGTGAACCGAACATGATGATTGAACATTATTTTTATATGAAAAAATCTTTTTTTAAAAAAAAAATTAACATGATTTTTTTTCTCAAAATATGATATTTTTAAATATTTAAAACTTAGGCCAAAATAGATTTTTATATAATAAAGATGGGGAAACTCTGATTTTTTTTTATTTAGCATATTTTTTGTAAACAAATCAGAATTAAGAAAAATTAAAATAATAATTTAGGAAGAATTTTTATTACACCATAATTAAAAATATTTATTAAATAACATGTAACTAATGAGAAATTTTAAATGACCAATGAAATTTAAAAAATCACCACATAGATGATGATGTTGATACTTAGGTGGCCTCACCATATGCATTTAAACTTCTTTATTAATATATATAGATTTATGTTCCAAAGATTTAAAGCTTCTAAATATATATTATTTGGATTGACATGAGACTATAAATTTTTTTAGTTGTGTCGTTTTATGCAGTTCCTCATTTACCATAATTCGAATTTATAATTTAAAAAAATCAAATGAAATAATACTAGTAACCTTTTTTTACAAACGATTCTCTTAATATAGAGACAAGCTTTCGGAGATGTTTGGATACTCTGTTTTTCAACATATAATATTTAAATTATTTTTTTTTGTTAGAATATGGATGATTAACATTTAATATCTTATTTCTATACATTGTAGTTTTTTTTTATACAATTTATATGCAAAAGGAAAAAAAAAAGGAAAAAAAAAAGAAAAGAGAAAAGCTCATAGCGTCTTAGAACGACAAAGAAACAAGAAAACATATAAAGATGGAATGTGAACAAATTTTTTTTAAAAATGAAAATCATATTTCGTAATTGGTTTGGCGGTACAAACGCGAACGCGAACGCGAACGCAACCACATGATGTGTAAAGGAGGAACAAAACGCAGGAAGGGTCGTTGTCGCGAGGGAGGAGCCAAACAAGGCCTTAAGCCCCCACATAGGATTCTCCACATCTGATCTGAACCCCTTTTTTTGTCCTTTTCCGGCCACAGAGGGAAAGATAGCATTCCAAGAATGATAAATGTTAGAATTTTACCCATTTATTTTTAAGAATAAAAGAAAATAAAATTCCATAACTGACGTCATCAAGTGACAGAGACAAGGACAAGACCCTGAAATTAAACTCATTGTTTGTAACCGTAACATTTAATGTTCATATATATAAAATCACCGTAATAGATATACTGTATCAAAGGTCCGAGAAATTATTTACCACACCCAATAATGAAAAAAAAGGGAAAAATCAAGATTATGTTTAATATTTGGAAAGAAATATACTCAAAGATAAAGCATGGAAATAACATAAAGCGATTAAAATTCATTTTCTTTGTTAATATTGAATTTAATTTGTTACTACTTACTAGTATTGGGATAATATATTTGTATCTCTAACATTCAAATTACCTACTCATTTAAATCAATTCATACAAAATATATAGTTTTAAATTTTCTAGTCATAAAAATTCTGATAATTTTATTCTCACCATCATAGTTTTGAATTTTGTTTTTAAGTGCCCGGATATTTCAATTTCAACTATTGTTTTTGTCTTTGTTAATCATATGATCAAATCGTAGAGATGTATGAAATATACTGTTTGATTGACACGAGTAACGAATATTATATGACATCGTATATATTCATATGACTTAATTTGTGTATAATATATGTGTATGGGTGTTTCGGTACTATTCTTTTGAACCGAAAATACGGTATCATTTTTTAATCAAACCGTTCAAAATTTTTGAACGGTAATTTTTTTTTACAATAGACTGAACTGAACCGAACCGAATTTTGAAAAAAATCTAAAAACCGATATTTTTAAAAAAAATCTAAAATTTTATTAATAAAAACCAGAATTGAATCGAACTAAAATCGAATAACGAAAGGTCTACGCTAATCATGTTGGCTTTTAAAAATTTTTTGCCTTTAAATCCTTGCGCGTGTGTTTATATGCATTACTTTATTTTTTTTAGGTGATAAGATATTATAATTAATTAATATAGGAAAAATAGTCAATAAAATAAAAAGAGGAGTGAGTGTGCATGCCATGCATTGCAAGTTCTTTAGCCTGAAAAAGATTCACCTTAATTAGTCGGTCGACTTTTATGCCCTCCTTTAACAAATCAGACATTGGTATTCCTCAAAATCCTCGAATTCATGTATACTTTAACACTTACATGTGTGCATTTCCTTGGTTACAGCAAACATTTAATATATATATATATATATATATATATATATATATTGAAGGATAATATCTTAAAAAATCGAATCGATGTTATTCGATTCGTATCCGAATAAAAAATTCTGATATTCGAAAATTAACCTATCATATATAGATATCAATATCGAATTATCTGATATACCCTATCTAATCCATATTTTTTAATAATATTATTAGATATAGAAATAATTTGATAATTAATTTATTATAGAATTTTTTAAAAACTATACATTTGTTTATTATTTATACAAATATACGAAATTGTAGATACGAAAATTGAAAACATAATTGAATATTTATATAAACCGGATGCGGATATAAATATCTAAAAAAATCGGATATTCAATCCATGACTCTATAGTTATCTATATATATTGTGTGTGTGTGTATATACATTTTACGATGAAAATCTAACACCCCTGTCCTCGAGACATTTTGTTTCAAAAATTTTAGACATTCGAAGTAGTTTCCCATACAGATCCGTATAAATATTAGAGAATCTATTAAATACATGAAATTATATTATATTATAAGGAAAAAAAATTGTGATGACAAAGAGCCCGTAGATTCGGCCAACAAAGCCCGAACCCCGACGGAACAGTGACGCAAGCAAATCTTACCAAAGAAGACAAACCACAAAAATGTACCAAATTTCACATAAATAATTATTTTTTTTAGAGGTGGCACGGGTTGTACAAATTTCAAAAGCCAAATGATAAAATTACCTTTTTGTATTGGAACCTATTAATATGGATTTTTAAAAAAAATTAAATTAAGTAAAATATAGCGAAATATAAAAAAAATTGAAAAATCGTTTTGAAACTATTTCTCAGGAGTAATTAATTATTTTTAATAAAAAAAAATAGATTCAGTCATTCAGATACAATGCAGACAACATAAAACCGAATAAGCTTCTGAAATTAGCACCCAAAAATGGGTGATTACTAAATATGATTACTAAATATCTTATGTAGAGGAGGAATAATCTCAAATTGGATATATAATGTATTAGACGTTTGGACACTAATGGAATATGTTTTTTTTTTTTTGGTAAAGCACGAATGAAATATTGATCATGAGTGTCAAGATTTGCGAAAAACTCTTCACATTTCCCAATATTGAGTAAAGAAAAAATAATTTTTTTATTGACAAGTCCGATATCTTTAAATCTTGAACATTAGGAGGATCGATACCCACGCGAACATGAATAATATGATTGAGAAGCAGCTGACTATCATTAATATTACACCTTTTTGTACATTACTAAAACAAGATAATAAGAAATATGGATTATAATTATATCATCTCATCTAATCTAAAGGAGGAGGATAAACCCTAGAAAAACTATGGAACCAAACAGATATTGCAGACTCCAAACTCTGAAATCAAAAACCCTAAGAGAGAGGGAAAAGAAAAATCTAAAATTGTTACTGAAGACTCCAAACTCTGAAAATCATTTTTCCGTCACTTTTAACGGCGTATAAACACCGTCTCCAAATTATCCGGAGGAGCAAAGAACTCTCTGGCAACGCTGCTCCGGCATCTCAACGCCGGACGGCGTTTTGTCGGCGCCGGAGGGCACTTCAGCTTCGCCGGAATCTTTGCCTCCTTCGCCGTCGGCGTCGTCGAGCGCTCTCCCTCTTCACGTCCTTGTTCGGATTCTCCTCTGATTTTGGTGTTCACCGGCTTTAACGAAGCCCGTATTGAAATTCCGGCGATGACCCATTTCTTCCCGTCGCAATCCAAGCCTCCTTCCGCTTGCGACATCTTCGAAAACCCCATTTCTCTTTCCGTATTTTGATCCGAAAGGGATCCGCACAGTGCCCTTGTGGAGAAACAAGAAGAGGGTTTCGAGTTTCTTAAAGGGAGAAGAGAAGGAACCATAAAAAGGGATCTTTTTTTGTTTGATCGGAAGGTAACAGGAGGAATCAGAACAAAAGTGAGAACGAAGAAGGACCACGAACAAGAGGGAAAGTAGGTGAAGAAAATATATAAATGTTGGGTTTTTAGGGTTTTTTTTTCTTTTTTTCCTTTGGTTTTTTTATTTTTTTTTATTTTATTGGATTTCAAAGAGAGACATTTGGAGAAGAAAAAGAAAATAGGAAAGGGAATGTGTTGGTGCGATAAAGATAAAGAGCTTTATATAGTCAAAGAAATATTCTCTTAAGACACGACACGACACGAACGAGGTGGCCTTTGGATTACGTGGAAGAGGGTAAACTCGGAATTTCAAAAAATGGCCTGCCCGGTTGTTCACGGGCAGTTGGACGTCTCGAGTAAGGATAAATTTTTTTTGGCGCCATAGTTTGAGAGTTTTGGTTTACAACGGCTCTTTTTCCCGCCATGGAAAATTTTATTTATTTCCCATTTTACCCTCCGTTTTGGAGGCAAATTCTTCGGTTGAAGTAACAATACGTACGAAGTTACATTATTTATTTCCCGTCACGAAATATAATGCTTAATTTTATGACATAAATGGATAAGATCAAGTTTCTGATACTTGTTGGGAGCAGTTTACATCATCATAATATAAATGGATAAAAATATAATAAACATATCAAAATTCATACACACCTATATATATACATTTGCATAAAATAGTAACTATTAAATATATATATATATATATATATGTATATGTATATATGTATATATTAATAAATATATACATTTAATAGTTACTATTTTATGTATATATATGTTTATATATATATTGTATATTGTATATTTTTTGTTTTTATTTTTATTTATTATTTTTTTATTTTAAATTTGAATTTTAAATTTGAATTTTTAATTTTTAATTTGAATTTTTAATTTTTAGTTTTTTATTTTTATTTAAAATTTTGTTTTTAAAAATTAATTTTAATTTATTATTATTTTTCTTTTTATTATTTAATATTTTTTTATTTTTTATTCTAAAAATATTTTTTCTGATATGGCGGATGACGAGGGGTTGAGTCATCCGCCACGTCACCTCAACCGTTGGTCGATTTAACGCCGTTTAACGTCGATGAGGTTTTTGTCAAAAATTTACAAGTTCAATATTTTTTGTGTCAAAATCGACGAGTTCATATTTAATTTGGAAGTTGGAAAAGTTCGGTATTAATATGTCAGCTATCTTCAAGTTAGGTAATTTATTTGGGATTTTTCCTATATATATTAATATTCATACCAATAATCCCCCGATTTGAACGGAAGAGGTTATAAAAATTTGCTGTTATTTAATTTCCAGAAAACAATATCTAAACAGAAAGAATAGGGTAAAACTATTTTCCAATCCGAATTCGAATTTTTATTTGAGAAAAATTATTCACATGAGTTTCTCCAATCATCTAAAAAATATAATTGGATCGAAAGTCCGGTTTATTTACGGATTATCAAAAAAAAATTCAATAGTAGATAACAATAGTGTGAACTTATCCTATAAAATAATCAATAGTATTTTTACTAATCCTAAAAAATAATCAATAACCTTTTTACTATTTAAAAATAAAATATATTTTCATGAATGATACGTGTGAATTTTAATTTTAATTTTGAATAGAAAAAATTTCAAATAAATACATGAATTTATTAAAATCTTATCAATAAATATATGAATTTATCTCCCAAAAAACATATCAATTTGCAATTTTATTCCAGATTCTTACATGACCATTAACGATATTAATTCATTAACGGTTTTTGGTGAACGGTATCCGAGTCGCGGGTACGCGGGGTTCACAGAACATAAACGAGATAATGTTTTTTTAAAATTCGTAAACACGAAGACCAAATCCAGATATTCCAAAAATTCAGAATATCCGATGGCGTTCGTTTCACCCAATAGTTAAAACCCTACAGCTATGTACGGATTTTTAAAAATATTAATGAGTATCACATTAATTATTTAAATTAACTTATATAGAATAGATAAAAAAAAAAAAGTACTAATTTTATTTTAGTATTATAAAATCTTCGTACCGATACATATTGTATTGATTCCAACAGCACGTATTGATTCTTAAGAGGTTACAAAAATTCGAACATCAATTCTACGCATCAGGGGAGGTATTTTATCTACGGAACTGGTCTGTTCTAAAACATATTAAAACAACATACTTTTTTTTTTTTTGTAAATCTTAAAAAACATTCTTTTAAATATATATTTTAGAAATATCGATACATATTAGGCGATAAAAATTCGAAAATTTCTGGGGGAGTCTCCAACCTAGTGGTTAGTGACAACTCACCTCTACCAAGAGGTTGTGGGTTCGAAACTCAGGGGTATGGAAACTTCCCTTGAACCGATCAGTTTTACGAGGCTGGTTTACCTGCTCTGCGTGGTTTGTCGGCTATTGCGCAGGGCGGTGGGTTTTCTCAGGTCCGCGATAGTGTTCTGATGTCGTTCTCGTCCGGTCCATGGATTGAGAGACGTTGCGGTGTTCGGTGTCCGACCCGAAGGGTTGTAGGATAGGGTTTCCCATCGTAACAAAAAAAAATCAAAAATTTCCTGCTATGATCCATCGAGTGCCCGTCAAGGGACACGAGCAGGCTAGGGCTGACATGGCACCACGTACGCGCTAACTTGTTAGCATCCAAATTATTGCGCAGGGAAATTATTCAAATTGAAAAAAAAAAAGAACTAGAAATTTTAAAATGGAAGTGGTAATAATGGACCCACAACGAGATCATAATGTGGGACCATTTGGGTCAACCTTCAATGGGCCATGCTTTCATCAAATCGTTTACATGATTTCGGTACTTATTCTAAATAATAAAAAAATGAAAATAATTCAAAACGAAGGCTGTTATGGTTGGAAGGTCGTTAAAGAGAGAACAAAAACTTATTTAAAAATCTCAAAATAAAATTAAAAACTGCATTATCAAAAGCGTCCGAAAAATAAAAAATAAAAGACCTTCCAAAATGAAATATAATTGCCGAATACAAAGATCGAACGCAGACCCTCCGACCGAGAGAAAGGGTTTTACCTCCAACAAATAAAGAAAGAGAGGATATGAGATGGCCGACGTGGCGAGTTTCTCGTACCGGGAAGACCAAGGACGTGGGCTAGGCCTTGTAGATAAGGCCCATTAGGCCTCCAGGAGCTGAAGAAGGCCAGGGGCAGTTTCGTAATTTTGCTTGTCGGTTGTGGTGACGTCATGTATTGTCGGCCTGAAGAAGCCTAGGGATAGTTCGGTAATTTCCGTTTTAACAGTGAATGATTCTGTACTTGGGAGAATCATTCGAGTTATGTGCTTTGTTTAATGAAGGAAATTATTTGCCTTTGGAAGAGGATTATTTTGGAAAAATGTTTAATATTGAATTTTCCAGATCTTTCAGTCGCATTGAATACATAGAGATTTCATGTTTTTCTAACTACCTTCTTCACTAATTAGGATTTACTTTTTTTCATACAGGCAATTTAGTTTTTTTTTAGATTTAAAATCTCACTCTAATCTGCAATTTTTATTCTATTTTATTCGTGTAGAGCCCAACTTATTTTTTATTTCACATTAAAGCATTATGTCTACCTATTTACAATATATAGTACAACATTATGAATATTAATCCTAACTTGGTTAGAAAATAATTTTTATTTTATTTTCACTTAAACTGCCTTATAATTTTGTTCTTGATGGTTGTTACAAAGCTCCCCTGTTTAATTGGATCTTCGGTTTAACCTCTTTGTTCTCTTTCTCACTATACGGACGATGGACTCGTACGCTCCGCTGCTGGAGAAAACCCGAGTTCTTCAACCGTCGATTCAGAGACTCGCCGTGATCTCCGTCTTCTCCAAGCTCCGATCCTCTTCGGAGCGTCTAGGGCCTGACTCCGATCCCGGACGAGAAGCGATCTCCTTCTGTCTCTCCGCTGATTCCGTCGCCGTCGTCGATCAATCCGTTCGTGAGCTATGTCGCTTAGTCTTGGACTCCGTGTTGGACGTTTCACGCGGCTTGTTGGAACTTCAGTCCGCTCTCGAAGGATCCCACCCGAAGTTCGTTTCTCTCTTCGTGAAGGGGTTAGGGTTTTTGATTCGTTTCGGTTATGAGCGGAAAGGTGGGAATTGGAAGTTCAATACTTCGGAGAATCATCCGTTTGTCAGGGTAAGAGTTAAATTGATGCGGGTTACTTCCCGGACTTGTAGAATTTTTGTCGAAAGTACTCAGAATTCGAGGGATTTTTTTTTTAAATTCAGATTCTTTCAAGCCGAATAGAGGTTCAAACGGAGCTTCTTCACCAAGTTCTACTGTTTATGGCGCATAAACGGCGATTTGGAATCGTCGGAGTGTGTGAATTTTTGGAGCCATTCGTGAAATTTGCGATATTGCGAATACCATTTACGGATTCGGCGTCATCTTTGTTTTTAAGGGAGTTGATATCTTCAATTGCTTCCCTTTGTTGCTCATTCCGCCATGAAGTACTGCCTGTTTTCAGGTTGTTTATTTGCTGCTTAAAATATATCCCGGGCAAGAATTTAGATGTAAGTATATACCCATTCACCATTGTTTTCAGTTAATGGAATATCCGTTATTAAATGGAAGTTCGCACCGAGTTCTGAATTGCTGAAAATTCTTCAGGGTGATCGGAATCTCAGTTGCATTGTCAAGACTCTAGTGGATGCCTATACTATTTGGATGAGAGACTTGGTTGGGACTGGATTGGTATGTCCTAAATAAACATCAAGAGAATCTTGTCTTTCATTATTAAGCTTAAACTTTGTGTTCCGTCGGAAGCAAAATGTAATTATGTAAATCATTCTTCTTTCATTCGCAGGAACTAACAGAGGTTCATATGTTGGGAGTGCAACTGGTAGATACTGTTCTTTCGCTTTACACTGCTCCTCATGTTCAAGCAGCTGAACAGGAGCTTGTTATTGAGCCACTCAAGCACTTGTTAACTTTTCAAAGGGATCTTGGGTTGCCGTATGTACCTGAATTATCTTCGGTGGTTCTTTCTCTAGTTGTTATGCTTGCCAAGTCCAATGCTGAGCATGAAGAACTCTCTATTTTAAAATTCCTCCATTTCCTGCTCTTATGGAAAAGTCAAAATGGTATCATCTGTGTTTCTACCTTTGTCAATTCTATGCACTTGCCTGTTTCGTTGTACAGTTGTTGAGTCGCTGACTATTAATCTTCTGTTTCAACCATCTCGGTACACCTTGGCATGACTAACTGACTTCAGTAAAAATCTAAATGCCCAGCTGGTTGAATAAAAATCTAAATGTCATAATTACTTGACAATTTGTTTTTGTTTTTTATGTGCCAACTGTTTGCAATTGTGTTATCAGTCCGGTTGAATGAATAGACACTGAATCTTTTATTTTATTTTATTTTATTTTTGCAGGAAGCACATTCATCAGAGATGCAGCCAATCCAAGTGACGAGCTTTTGTTATTGTTCCCTATTGTTGTACTCATGTCTTCGCCCTCCAAATCAGTCAAAGGAGCAGCAAGTAAGGTTCTTTCCATCATAGAAAATGTCTTGTTAAAATTGGCAAAAGCATCAAAGACTGAGGTCTGCATCCATGACGGAGATCCACCTCTCAGCAGGGCTGGTTCTGTTGTGTTTAGGCTCATCTTGCAACTCTGGCATCAGGTTTAATTCTTGGAGACACTTGCTATTTTCTTTCATGCCTGCAGTACTAGTATGACTGTTAAGTAGACCAATCCAAAGGCTAGGTTATATTGGAAATTGTTAGTCTTTGTGGATTTGGAAGAAATACTCCCAGAGTATGTACCGATTATATACAAAACATTGATTTGGTATTCTCAGTAAAATAGTTTATACAAACCTTGGGAGTACCATGTTGATTGAGTTTTGTAATGCTGTCTTTTCTAGAATCATTATCCAACATCTACCTCCTTCCTAAGAGTGGCTTCTAGTAGAAGAAATGGAATTGAAGAAACTGATCATCAACCAAGATCTTGGGCTTCACTACTCAGGGAACATGCTCAATGGGTTTTGGATAGAAGAAAAACTTCGGCATCTTTGTCTCTGTCACAAGAGATACCCGTGTTACTTGGTGCTATTGCTTGTGTCCTGGTGATTCATCCATCCCTTGGATCTGATGCTATCGATATTTTGGCTGCTACTGGTGTCATGGATCCTAAAATGGCTGTTCCTCTATTGCTAGCTGTTCTATATTACAGCAACATATTTTCTCGAAAAGATAATCCTTGCCGGAATGCGTTGGTGAGTTCACTTTCATGGGCTTCTTCTTAATTCTCGTTTACTAAGTGGAGGGTTTTGTTTACTTTCCATTTTCCTCATTTTTTTTCATTTTGACTTGCAGCCAAAACTTCTGAGCTTGCTTCCATCACTTGCTTCACAACCAGTGATGGTTCCACTTGTAGTTCAAACTATTACACCAATGCTGCGCAAGGATGTGAAGGGGTTAGTACGTCCTTTTCCCTTTGTTTTTCATTTGTTCCTTTTATCACGTTGATGATAATCAATTCTGCAATCATGACATTTCCATGTTTTATTATCTGTTTTCTCCTTTTCACTTTTCATATGCATTATTCTTTATGGACAGCTTCGGGGGTGTCTTTCAACTTCTCCGCAATTGGATTTATGATCAATTATACAATTTTTGTTAGCCAAAAATTCAGTATTTGATGTTTGATGCTTTTAAGCTTCATATACTGGTCTTAATTGTTAAGCTACACTGGTCTTGTTCTATTTTTGTACTACCAATGCCTTGGAGTTGGTATGAGTCACTCTGATGATGGTTTATTTTAGACTGTTGTATGCCACAGCCATTAGATTGCTCTGCAAGACCTGGGAGATCAATGACCGTGCCTTTTCAAGCCTGCAGGTTAGTAACTTATTTTATACGTACATTACCTGTATTAAACCCCCATACAAACTTTACTTTAAATCGGCAAAGTCAACTTCATCATGCTTCAGTTATTTGTACTTATTTCTATTCTATTAATTCTTTCGAGTATTCAGGATGTATTACGTCCAAAAGGGTTTGTTGACTTCATTTCGGAGAGAAATATATGCATAAGTATGGCTGCTACCATCCGTGATGTCTGCAGGAGACATCCTGATAGGGGAGTGGACCTAATCTTGTCTGTCCAGGTATGGATTCTTAGATGTTGCTTGTTATTTGCCTTGGCAGTGCATGAAACTTTTGAGTCTTATCAATTCTCACGCCATTGGATTGATAGGCGTCTATAGAAAGCCAAGACTCTGCGGTTCGAGCGCTTGGTTTTCAGAGTCTTTCTCATCTTTGTGAAGCTGATGTAATAGGTACTCTCATGATGGCTTATGTTTATATGTGTGTTTGGTTAGTTTATATGTTTTTGTTTCTCCCATGTTAAGTTACCTTTGCTTTATCCACTCAGATTTTTATACTGCATGGGGTGTCATTGAGAAGCATGCACAGAGCATCACCATGAATCCTTCCCTTGCTCATAGGTAAGCAAGGCATAATATCCTGGATAATTTTTTATCCAATTCTCAAGCACCAATGAGGTGTTTAGGGTGTTTCAGAGTTTTTCTAGCCATTATTATTTGAGGTCTGTGTGATATATTTTGAATCATGGCAAGCATATTTCTTCTTTGATGGGGATCTATGTAGTCTGAAAACTTTCTTTTTAAATCAATGATCTAGATTTGTTTCTTTCAACCCACCCTGCTCCCCCAGTCTCTTTGAAATGCTGTGTCTGATGGTTATAGTCCTTGTTGAGTTCTTTGTAAGTTCTTCTGTACATGGTGGAAAACTGAATGCTGTGAATCTGATGAAATACATTGCAGCTTATGCGTTCTTTTAGGGTGGGGGGCAATGGATGCTGAAGCATATCCTGAAGATGCAGAAAAGGTTTTGAAAATTTTATGGGAAATTGCTAGCTTTGTGCAGATGACTCATGATTTTCAATGGACAAAGGCACGAGTTTCTGCCTTATCGGCTCTGGGTCAGTATGAGGTATATTTTCGACTGACTTCAACTATGATTACTGTCTAGAATTGACTATTTACAGTTGTATCTTTCTGATTCCTTTCATGATTTGTTTTCTCCAGGTGTCATTTATCAAAGAGAATATTTCTGACTTAGATGGAAATTATGCAAAATTACTCTTTTCCGAGACAAATCCAGAGATTCTTAGGGCTTTGGAAGACCTTCTAATCAAGATCATCATGCATGAGCACACGTATAGAGATTATAATCTCGTCGCTATTTGTTGGTCGCTATTTGTTGGGTTTTTTTCCGACATGTCATTGTATTGTTGGTTTATAAACCCATTAGCAGCATAAATATTAAAATTTGGTTTTCTGATATTATCCAGCTTTCGCCGAAGAAATGTGAAAGAGAAGAAAGTTCCTGTTAGTAAGATTGAGAAGCTGCTGGATGTGATTCCTCAGGTCATCTTCCCTTCAGGTGAGTGAATTTCTGCAAATAACTTTGATAGATATATTAAATTTAGCCTATTTAGTCTTTAGAGGGGATAGCAAGAAATGATTCCTTTTAGCCTATAATAAACGATGCCTTTGACTGGAGATGCCTAGAAGTAAGAATATTAATGTTTATGCCTTTTAGGCTCATACCCTTTTTTATTTTTTCCCTGTTCTGCTTTGAAATAAGGGATTTCTTGTCTGTAACGACAAAAATCTTCAAGTCTGTTTCCCATGTAAACAAATGAGAGAGGGTACATTCTGGTGAACAACCATGTGTAGGGTTAAGCTTATTGAATACTCATTTTCTTCATGTTTCGATTTCAGAATAGACCTTTTAACTGGTGGTTTCATGTAAATCAGTTAGGCAGAGAATTTTGGGCACTCCCATGGACTTAATGTGCAAACATTTCATTGCAGGAAAAGGAATGAACATCAGGGAACTACCTGGTGCTGCATTATTATGTCTTTCCTTTAGTCCAAGAAGTTTAAACCACGGGGCATCAAAAGTAAGAATACCATCACTGTAATTTGTTTGGTCAGACACTTTCCATACTTTGGAGTATTGAGCTGTAGATGTGGTTGCATTGCAGGGCTTTCATGATTTGCATGGTCAATATGAGGATGCATTTAAGGAAATAGTCGCATCTCTACAGCTCTCAAGAAATATAGCCATTGCACTTATCTCATTGCAATCAATGAAATCCTTTATGCGACGGTGGATGAGAGCCAACATAATATTTATTGATGCAACGGCTGCAGATATCTCATCTGACAAAACTTCTAAAGCTGCTAGCAAGATTTTAAAGGTTTAAGATACCATCTTTTCTATCGCTAATTCAGATCTAACTTTCCGTTTCAAATGCTAAAATCATATATTAATTGCATGTTATGCTATGACTGTTACATAGAGTTTGGTGCATATGGCTGAAGAAACTCTTCCGAGGTGTGCTGAAAACATAGCGCTGGCACTGGGTGCACTGTGTGCAGTAAGATTTCATGATAATTGGGCAGTATCGGTAGTCTTCCATGTTTCTGACGATTAAGGGTATCAATCAATGTTAATGGTCTGTTTTCTGTTCCAGGTGTTGCCAGCAGCTGTCCATAATATTAAAGCAACTGCATCAAAATTTCTGCTGGATTGGTTGTTTAAGTACGAACACGAACACCTTCAATGGACTGCTGGTATTTCTCTTGGATTGATTTCCTCTTCTCTACATGCGACTGATCACAAGCAAAAATTTCAAAATATTTCTGGACTTCTTGAGGTACGTAAGCAGTAAAACATAAAAAAAATTGAACTTGTTTCTAAAAACTGTTTCTATATGCTGATGAGTTGGATCAGTCTTTTCCTGAATATATTTTTTGAAAATCGTTGTGGAGATAGTTCTTTCAGGAGGCACCTGAAGAAGTAGGAAATTTAAGGAATATATGACAACTTTCTTTTGGTTTCTTCTGGTTTCCCTAATCCCTACCACTTTAAGCAATTAACATTTTTTCGTGATCAAGAATAAGATGCCATGACGTGCTCGTTATCTTTTGATCGGTTATCTTGCTTATTCATCTAAGACTATTTCTGAACAAATATCATTCTTTTCTCCCCAAATAATCTGCAGTGTCGGTAGTCTTCCAACATTTGGTGCTCATCTGTGTGTGAATTGCTTGTCCTGCTCTCTTCCATTCGTTAAATTTCCAAGTTGCCTTCACCGGATTCTTTCTGATCTTTCAGATCTACAAAATCTAGAAACATGGAATATAGAGCTATCCTAAACACATCTTATTGGTTGGAAAATGCTTTCAGGTTTTATGTAGCAGTAAAAGCACTTTTGTTAAAGGAGCCTGCGGGGTTGGATTGGGGTTTTCATGCCAAGATCTTCTTACTCGGGCTGAAGTTTCTGAAAATCCCATTATAGGAAGTGAGACTCATAGGAACCAAGAGGAAAGGTTCGTAGGGAGGATAGCAAAGATTCTAGCTTCAATATTAGTTCGCTTCCTGCACACTTCATCGGATATCCTAGATAGTTTGTCTGCACTATTTCCAGTTTTCAAAGAAGATAATGTGACAAGCTTTTCTCAACTATCAGATGATAATTCTGAAGATTTCGATGATGATATATGGGGTATTGCTGGGCTCATTATAGGTTTGGGGTTGTCAGTTGGTGCGATATACAGAACTGGGAGAAAAGATGCTGTTCTAAAGATAAAGGACCTGATCATATCATGGGTACCACATGCATATTCTCTTAAACAAATCTCGGGATCTTCAATGGACATATCAGAGAGAGCTTTTTCAGTAGGCGCTTGCTTGGCACTTCCAGTTGTGATCAATTTCTGCCAAAAGATGGAACTATTTGATTACCGTGAGGTGGATCATCTTATCAAAGGCTTCAAGGAGCTAATTTCTGAGTTATTAGATGTTAAAAAGTCCGGTGCATTTCACACCAGTTTGTTAATAGCTTCGTGCATTGGAGCCGGAGAAACCCTTGGCTGTGTTCTGAATGAAGGTATCCACCCTATTGACGTTGAGCCAATAAAATCCTTACTTGAACTGTTTAGGACATGTTATTCTGGGCTTCATCCACCTGTCGTCCATTTTGGTGGCATGCTCGGAGTCGTTAATGCCTTAGGAGCAGGTGCTGGAAATTTGGTCTATTCCCATCCTCTGCCCCGGACTCCACAAACCAATTCTGAGGAGAAGGTAAGTTTTTGGTGTATGTTTCTGGAAGACCCTTACTCTTGTAATTGCGAATTTGTTGCATCCATATGTTGAGTTTACTAACACCATGTCATTTCCGAACAGGAAATTTCTTATGTTTCAGGTCCTTTGCTTTCTAGTTTGATTTTCACTCAGCATTTGACGCCTGTTGTGCAAGAGATATTCCTTATTGCACAAAATAACAAGGATCATCGGCTACAACTGTATGCTGCATGGGCTATCTCAATTTTTAGAAATTATATGTGGTCCAGAGGAACATTAAGCCTCACCAGTGATATCCAACCTGATAATTCTCACCGCAAACTTGCTTCTCATAGCGTTTCTGAGGATGCCATGGTCTCAGAACTTGCTCAATGGATGAAGAATCTGAAATTGCCTGAGGTATGCGTGTTTCCAAACTTTCTGATTTTTTTAGCCTTTTCTTATCTCCGTATAAAATTACTATCATCCACATCTGCTAAGCATGGGATTAATGGATGGTTTTATATGATATTTGCACCTTCCGTCAACGAGCCAGCTGTTAGGGTTGGGTTAGATTCATAGGCTTATTAAGAATTGGTGTGGACCTAGTATCTAATTGCTTTCATTCAAGTGGTATTAGACTATGCCCTCTGTGGAGCTCAACTTTGTGGATGGAGCACTCTATGAAGGGGCAGACCTGGACAGGACAGGCTGTAAAGTCAGGCGCCTAGAATGTGCATTGGCTTGGGTCACCGTGAGTGTGCTGCAAAGCATGGAATTGATTGATGCTTATAAGGCTATGCAGACATCCACCTTATATAAGCTATTTTTTTCCCATAGATTCTTCATGGAGGGCTTGTGAGGACCGGAATAGACCTAGTATGGGCTGGATTTCATATCTCACATATCTTTGTTTGATTACGTTGGCCGGTCCAGTAGTTTCCTCATTCTAGCAGTAGCTGCCATCTGTTCAGGATGTGTGTCTATTACATCTCAATTTCTCTTTTAAAACTTTTTTTGTTTTGAATTTCAGGCAGGTGGCTCTCTGAATATTGGCACAGTGGCAACTATCCTGAGGTGTATGTCTCGTGCTCCTAGATTACCGGCCTTGGACTGGGGAGCAACAATAAGAAGGTTGATGAAACAAGAAGCTCTTAGAGAAGAGTGTTTCAGGTTATCATTGGCTCATGCAAGCCAGCACGATGAACTCCTGGCTTTTCTCGACGATTTATCAGAGCTATCCAGATTCAATGCGCTAGAGCTCAATCTGCAGTCATGCATGCTCTGTCATCTAGGTGACATGATGAGAATATTCTCAGGTTCAAGGACAGAGAAACTGCTTGACGATATGTCTCACTTCATAACCTCACTATCCTCAAATCAAGTGTATAACACTGACCAGAAAAGCTTCTTGCGGGTTTCTTGCTGGAATGGTCTCCGTCAGTGTCTTGACGAAACTTCTCTCGAGTCTTCTTCAGAGTACATCTCAAAGATTGAAAAATGCATGGAGTTGCTCTTTGCCTTCTTGCCAGTAGCCTCACACTCTCCATATGCAGCAGAAGAGACGAGTGTGGTGAAGGAATGGTCGGAGGCAGTTTTGTGTTTAGAGAAGTCTCGTCAGGATTGGTTATATGATTTTCTACTGGTACATGGATCTTTTCATGATCAGAGTTATGATTTCTCTGTATCAATGGAATGAGTCCTGGTTTCTATCTAACAAAATTAACTATTGACTTCTTTGGATACAGGTCTCAAGTTTTGATTCCGTAGATAGAAATGTCGAGCTCCAGGCTGAGCTAATGAGGAAGATCCATGCAAAAGCGAAGCTTGCAAGGAATGGCTCTATCCCGTCCACTGAATTAGGAAGACTGAAGTCTATTATATTTAACTGCGAACCATCTGGTGAGTTCCTCCTATCCACAAGTGCTTCTCATCTGCTAATTAAAGAGTACTCACTGAGAAAAGATGAATCAAAGTCTTGGATTCTCGATTTAGAAAAAATTATTCCGAGAATTTGGAGCTCTTTGCATATAACCCCCCCTAATAAACTACTCAAAACACCAAAACACACCAATTATTAGATATTTGTTCTCTTCTCGCAAATAATTTCCCAAATGTTTGAGAAACTCTTTTTGGATTGTTAAGGTATGTGGAACGTTCTAGTCGAGGTAGTGGCGGCACTTCAACATACAGATGGAGGTGTAAGGAGAAAGTGGCTTATCGAAGCTGTTGAAATCAGCTGCATTTCTCGTTATCCTTCCACGGTAAGAGCTCGAAGTCCTCCTCTTTAAAACCCTAAACCCTAAAACTCTCAATACTAATATATGAAGATCCTTCTGTCCTTCACCCCTAAAAACCTTCATTTATTTGGATTTTTATTGATTCTCTTACTAATATATTTTGGTGCATTGTGTTTTTCGCCCCTTCCAACAGGCTCTTCTATTTGTCGGTCTTCTCTCTGGTATGTGCTGCGAGTACATGCCATTCCTCACCTTAGACCGATCCATGGTGTTGAAAGATATGGCTGTCACCGTAACTTCACTCCTCTCTGATCCCGACTGGCAAGTCATTGGACAGACTTTCGTTTCAAATCTCTGGAATTCCATGGGACGTATTTACAGTTTCGCCACTGGTCCGGGCGATGATGACGATACATCGGCAAGCTCACAGCCCCTAGCCGAAAGCGAACGAGATAGTGCACCTTTGCTTCTCAAGGTCATGCATTACATTTGCGTGGCCTTCAGAGAACACTTGCCTCTGGAGAAGCAGCTTAGACTCGCAGCCATGGCAATTTCTTGATTCCATCAATGGTGGTGTGAGCTTTGTTATATATGAGGTGATTGGTTGGTTGTGTAATATTTTATTTTGTTGTGTAATTTATAGGGTTCTTTTATTGATTTTATTGGAAGATTTCCATGTGTCCCTTTTTGTATTGTATCAGGTAGGTATGACCAAAATAGAAGTGAACCTTTAAGGGGTTTGGTGATTTTGGTAATTTTTTTTTTTTTGGTAACGAGGTAATTGTTATTTTTTCCTTTGAAAAACTTTGTGAAGAGCTCTAACCACACGCGCAGGAGAGGCGCGTAGATGTCACCGCCCTAAGCTTCCATTCCCTTGTAAGTTGTAAGTTGTAAGGTTTGGACAAAATTAAGAATCCGAATGCTAGATGTTTGTCCCCATTCAAATCCAAATTGCGAATGTCCGTAAATCTGAATTCGAATCAAATCTAAGATAATATGATTTTCGAAACTCGTACGTATGTGGGTATGGGAGTATTTTTACTATGGTAAATTGTATTTCTATATATTTATAATATACTTATAATATCATAATTGTGCATCTCATTTTCAACTCTTGAAATCGTTATAAATTCGATAGAACCTAAAATGGGTGAAAAACAATAGAGATAGGCGATGAAGACGTTCTCTTCTTTGGCCCTTCGGCTATATGTATAAACGATATGATTATGGCTTCTTTCGGACGAATTATTTTTCCTTGAAAGCTGTGTGTATCACAAACAATTATTTTCACCGAAGGCATATGAAGGGTCAACCTGAAAAAAAAAACAAAAGGAGTTTGAAATCAGAGCCACAAATGACTAAATATTAGCAGGACAGTTACAATTTGCAAAAAAAAAAAAAAAGGGACCGGTTGTCTTTTCTAATCAAATCAATATCAACATCACCTTAATCCTAAATTTATTTAATCCCAAATTTATTTGAGGTCAACCGCATGAATTTTTCGTTTCCACTCGTTTTGGTTTTGAATGAAATGAATGTGGAAATGTTGTTTTTGTCCAACTTATAACCTGTTCACCATATGTTCATATTCTTGATGAGCGTTTGGAACGTCTAAAGGTTTTCTTTGAAGTTGGCCTTTGTTTAGGCATAGAAACGAGGCGGAATTCTACATATTCAATATTGGAATCGGGCTCTACAACTTAGGCAATGTTTTGATTTGTTCGAGTTTGGAAGATGAGAACTCTATAAGAGATCTATAAAAAACTGGATTAGGTCCACCAAGGGATGATGATTTGGTCATATATTGATTCTTTATTTCCAATCTGAATTAAAATTGAAAGTCTTGGGAACTCGATATGTTACGGGAAATAAGTATATGAATTAAGCTGGCTTGTTTGGGTCTGATGGCTTGACTCGCCTACCTCGTGAGCCAAACGATTCAGTTCACAAGCCTAATAAAAAAAATATTAAAAATATAAAAAATACAAAATAATAAAAAAGTTTAAATATTAACATTTTAAAAAAAACTTGCTTGTAAGCGAGGTCGACGAGCCCGTGACTCATGAGCCCGTTTTTTGATCGAGTGAGAAAAACCGTGACTCGGCTCATCTAAAATCGAGTTTGCCCCCGACTACTGACTCGTCAAAAAACACTATACTTAGCTTTCAAGCTTCATATTGTTTCAAACCAGATGATAAGGTGCCTTGCTCTTCATTCTACCAGCCACCATATCGCACAAAACTGTTGCCAGTTTGTGAAAATGTAAACGTTCGAATGAATATTATTCAACAGATTGTACACATATATATACTCGTACAAGTATGCTTTGAAGTTTGCATAACATGGTATTTACAAATATCATAAATATGAAGAAGATATTCCCTAGAGGAAGAATGTTGTTCCCATGATGTGAAAGTCACAACCATCATAAATATGGTCTAACACGCCCCCTCAAGATGGAGCGCCGGAGGTGAGTCCAATCTTGATACAAAGGTCATGGAAAGAAGCCCGAGCAAGAGGTTTGGTCAAGGCATCAGCAAGTTGATCCTTTGATGAAACGTGAATAACTCGAAGATAACCATCTGCCACTTGGCTACGAACAAACAGATAATCAAGAGCCAGATGCTTCATGCGAGAATGGAACACCGGGTTCGAGCTAAGATAGGTAGCTCCAACATTATCACAGTAGATTGTAGGAGCACGGTGGAGAGATTCCGAGTTTGGAGAGTAAGGTGACGATCCATCGAAGCTCAGCTGATGTATTAGCTACCGAACGATATTCAGCCTCAGTCGAAGATCGGGAATGACCAGGAAGCTTCTTGGAGGACCATGAAACAGGATGCTTCGGTAGACTTGCCAAGGTATATAACATATGCGCCGGTAGACTTGAAGTCACCAGGATCACCAGCCCAATCGGCATCACTAAAGGCATGAAGAGACCGAGAATTAGTCGCGGCAAAGAAAATTCCAGCCTCACGAGTGCCACTCAAGTATCGAAGGACACGTTTGGCCGCAAGCCAATGCTCGTCCGTTGGAGCATGCATAAATTGAGATAGCTTGTTTACGGCAAAACAAACATCTGGTCTCGTCAAGGAAATATACTGAAGGCTACCGATCACCGTACGAAAGTCGGATGGATCGGAGAGTAAAGATCCCGACTGAAGGGTTAGCCGAGAAGTGGATGCCATTGGCGTTGCCACTGCCTTGGAATCGGACATCTTGGTGCGAGTAAGCAAGTCATTAATGTATTTGCGTTGGCTGATGAATAATCCCTTAGATGTACGTGTCACTTCCACTCCAAGGAAGAATGACAGATTACCAAGATCTTTAATTGAGAACCGAGCTCCAAGCGAGGAGATGAATGACTGAATGTGATCCAAATTGCTGCCGGTGACAATAAGGTCGTCAACATAGACGAGAACTAAGAGAATGGCATCATTGTTGTGGCGGAAGAAAAGAGATGCATCGGCAAGGGAGTTCATAAAGCCGTAATCCAGTAGAAATCCACATAGCTCCGAATACCAAGCACGAGGAGCTTGTTTAAGCCCATATATAGCTTTATGAAGCTTACACACAAAATCCGGACGATCACGATCCACAAACCCGGGAGGTTGAGACATAAATACCTCATCATTGAGACGACCTTGTAGGAAAGCATTATTAACGTCGAGTTGCCGAATGGACCAATGATGTGTCACGGCAAGGCTGAGAACCAAACGAATGGTTGTGGGCTTCACCACCGGACTGAAAGTATCATGAAAATCCACACCTGGTTGATGAAAACCTTTGGCAACTAAACGAGCCTTGAACCGATCAACCGAACCATCTGGATTGGTCTTAACCCAGAAAACCCATTTGCAACCCACAGTGTTTGCAACAGAGTCAGGTGGTACAAGTTCCCATGTTCCATTACGGACGAGGGCGTTGAACTCATCAACCATAGCAGAGCGCCACTGAGGGTCCTTGAGTGCTTGTGAAGCCGAGAGCGAACAGAAGTCAAAGATGCAGTCAAAGTGAGTTTTTGCACAGGTTTAACTATATTGTTCTTCCCTCGAGTGATCATAGGATGTCTATTCCTTGGCGGAGACGCAAGCGAACTAGCCGGAGAAGCTATGTCGGCAGATAACGGATCAGGCGAGGACGCAGCTGGAACTTCTTCCGAGCGTTCCAACAGCGAAGGAGCTACACATAGGGGCGAGTGTGATGGAGATGGAGAGACCGGCGGAGTAAAGGGAATTACAGGGAAGGCAAGGGAATCCGACGAAGTAGGAGTTTCACACGGAGACGGGACATCCAAAGAATGACGAGAAGGCCGAAATCGAGAGAGGTCCGCAAAGGAAAAAATGGAGCGGTGAAAAATGACGTGACGAGACACAAACAGTGAGAGGTGAGGATGTCAAAACAAACGTAAGCATTTTGAGTGAGAGAATGCCCGAGAAAGACACAAGGAGAAGATTTTGGGTCAAGTTTGTGTTGGTTGTAAGGTCGAAGCGAAGGGTAACACAAACAACCGAAAGTTTGAAGCTTTTCATAATTCGGAGACAAATCGAAGAGAGACTCATAAGGGCAAGACATCGAAAGTATCGGTGTGGGAAGACGATTAATGAGAAACACGGCCATGGTAAAAGCAAAAGACCAAAAAGTGATAGGGAGAGAAGCATGATGAAGAAGAGAGAGACCAGTTTCGACAATATGTCGATGTTTTCGTTCAGAGATACCATTGTGTTCGGGGGTATGAGGAGGAGTAGTAAAATGAGAGATATCTTGGGCAGCAAGAAAAGACCGTAAAGCAATGAATTCACCTCCATTATCGGTGTAGAGGGAGACAATGGAAGATGAAAATTTCGACTCGACCAATGATTTGAAACAAATAAAGGTTTCCCGAACTTGAGACTTGTGTTTAAGAGGATATAGCCACGAATAACGTGTGAAGTGGTCAACAAATAAAACGTAATATTTGAAACCATCAATAGAAAGAACGGGTGAAGTCCAAACATCGGAGAAAATAAGTTCGAGGGGTCTAGAAGAAGAAATAGAGGACTCTGAAAATGGGAGTTTATGACTTTTATTGCGAGAGCAAGAATCACAAAAAAAAGAAGATGAATCCCGAGACAATGGTAATTTGAACTTGGACACAACATGACGGACAGTAGAAAAAGACAGATGACCTAAACGATAGTGCCACTCAGACAACGAGGGTTTTAGACACGACAAAGAGACATGAGGAGACGAGATGAAAGAGGAAGCCGACCACTCATACACACCATTTTTAAGCTTTCCCTTGAGAAGAGCCGCCCCCGTGTGTAGATCATTCACCTGAAACGAATCAGAAAAGAATTCAACCGAGACCGAGTTAGAATCGCATAATCGGGAAACCGAAATAAGTTTCTTATGCATTGCCGGAACACAAAGAACATGTGTAAGAGACAGAGGGCGAGTCGAGGAAGAGGTCGAGAGAAAACCCGTATGTGTAATGGGAAGACTCGACCCATCGCCGAGAATCACTGCGTCACCACTGCGGTATGGGCTGTGCAAAGACAAGGTGTCGAGATCCGACGTAATGTGATGTGAAGCCCCGCTGTCAACAAGCCAAGGAGAGGCATTATACTACTGCATAACCGTGTGATTAACACGGGGTTGCCAAGGCCGAGGAGAATATGGCGGAAATGGTGAAGACTGAGGAGAGCCGCCGAGAATGCCTGATGCAGAAATAAGCCGGAATTGAGGACACCGCTGAGTCGAGTGTCCTTGAACACCACAGGCTTGACACTTGCCGAGATAGCCACGAGAAGAGCCATGAGTGGGGCGATGCATATGATGGCCTCGGGGAGGACCATTGCCACGAAAGGCTGGTCGCGACCGTGGGTTGGTAACATTGGCCGTGACAGGGAAGAGAGATGGCGTCACAACAGACGAGTTGGCGAGCTTGGCTTCATGGTGAAGCAGTTTCTCATGAAGTTCTTCCACAGAGATAGGTGAGTCCTTTGCCTGAACCATGTCGATGACAGGTTTGAAATCAACCGGCAAGCCCTCCAAGATGGCATCAAGAAGATCCTCAAGATCAAGAGGCTTTCCAAGCAGTGCAAGTTCATCAGATTTCGAGAGAATAAATCGCAAATAATCGTCGATAGACTGCGAACCTTTGGTAGATCTTTTGATCTGATCCCTGAGTTGAAGAAGATGTCTCCGAGAGGCTTTGCCATATATGTTGGCAAGTGAAGCCCAAGCATCACGGACAGACCGCGAGCGTGCTACCATCGGCTGCAGGGGCAAGCTGATAGTGCCAAGAAGAGCAGAGAACAACAATCTGTCTTGTTGTTGGAAAGGTTCGAAGGCCGGATTTGCAACAAGGGAGTCATCACAAGAGATCATGGCTGCCGGAACAATGTTGCTGTCTAGAATGAAGCATTCCAGATTGTGCCCTTCAAGGAGAGCACGAATTTGCACACTCCACGTGATGTAGTTTGTGGAAGTGAGTTTTGTCACATTGGACATGTTGATGCTAACGAGGGATTGTTGCGGTGCTTGAGGATTAAAGGCAACAGCAGATGACGTTGCCGAAGATGAGAAGTTGTCGGTCGACATGATGAGAAAAAGAGAGGATCACAAAGGAAGAGGTGAGTGACGATGGCTAAGGTTTCGGGGAAAAAAAAATGTCGTTAGACAAGAAGCTCTGATACCACGAAAATGTAAACGTTCGAATGAATATTATTCAACAGATTGTACACATATATATACTCGTACAAGTATGCTTTGAAGTTTGCATAACATGGTATTTACAAATATCATAAATATGAAGAAGATATTCCCTAGAGGAAGAATGTTGTTCCCATGACGTGAAAGTCACAACCATCATAAATATGGTCTAACAGTTTGAACCGTATATTATGAAACGTACCAAATACATATACATATATATATATATATATAGATATCATCAAACTTGGAGAATATCCAAGTTAAATATATTAGCAAATACATACATCATCGATTAGCCAATCACCGGCCATGCGCTAATACAATCAAGGAAAATCAAAGAGTGAGATATCCCTAATTCAAAATGAAACATCCAAATAGTTGTTTGTGGAAACAGATTGAACCTCAAAAAAAAAAAATCGATCGGATATCATGATGATATATAAGAAAATCATAAGTTATATCATTGGACCCAAAAGTTATTATAAAAAAGTATTTTTATATAAATACTCATTCCATAACCACAGTAGAATCTGAACACTAATAGAATAAGTAAACCAATCTAAGATAATATGTTTTCTAATATTGACACGTGATCTATCTTAGTATTCTCCAAAGGAATATATAAAATTACAAAAGTAATACACAAATACCAGATCCAATATATATATAGTGGTGGATCTACTTGATGAGGAGTGGGGGCACATGCCCCCATTCAAATTAAAAAAAAATAATAAAATTTGTGTATAAATTTTGTAAAAATACTTAGAAAACTGTCTAATGCCCCCATTAAAATGACATTTGGTTTTATAAAATTATATGTATAAAATCCATGCCCCCACTTATATTTTTTTCTAAATCCGCTACTGTATATGTACCACATGTGTAAGGATACGTGTACATGCACCTCTATGTGTACGTATGCATAGGTATATCCCACAGAGAAATCGAATCTGTAATGAAACAATTTGAATTGTAGACAATGTAAGTCCATCGAAGCGAACTTTTTCATTCGGCCAATTGGTTAAATAAATAGGATATATATCTAAGTAACAACCGCATCTTCTTTTACTTGTCTCTATCCATTAATTCCTATAATATCTTTGTGTGTGTTTTTTTATTTAATTACAATTATATATATACACACACCCATATAATTTAGACAAAATGGATTCTAACTTTGTGGAGTATCTTCAGCAAATACACTAGCTGAAGGAGAGGTTCTCAAAGCCTCCAGGTGAGTCCGAAGGTTTCAGCAACACGGAGGGGCAATTCCGTCATTGCCATTGTTTAATGAAACCCTAAGGGTTTCTCCTTTGTTTTTCATTCGAACGGATTTTAGGGTTTGGTGTGTTTTTTACGGCGGAGAAAAACTCTCTCTTCCGGCGAGCTTTGCTCGTGGTTTTCCGGCGCCGTTCGACGGTGTCCGGCGGTTCTTTCGTGTTGTAACCCTAGCTACGAACGCGGCTTCCTCTTCCCGAGACGTAGGCCCGAGCTTTACGCTCGGTGCTGAACTCGTACATCTCGTGTCATCTCTTCTCTCTTTTCTGTTCGTGTTCAAACGAGTGCCGGTGAGAGAGTGGTGAGAGATCGAAGGCCGGGAACCACCTACAAGTGGTATCAGAGCCCGGTTGCGGGCGAGGCGCGGCGAATCGGCGGCGGAATCGCGGCCGAGGTAAGTCGAGGTTCCCTGGGTCTCGGGTCTGAGCGTTCTAACGCGGTGTTCGAGTTGGTTCAGGCAAGAACCGACATCGGAGAGGCCATCGGTGATAAGATCGGCGGTCAAGAACGGCGGGAACGGCTCAGATCGACGGCGAGTTGATGGAAGGGGCTCGGATCTAACTCAGATCGAAGACTCGGGCGAGTTGCGAGCTGACTCAGGTAAGTTTTCGAGTCTACGTGTGTAGATCTAGGGTTGGGTGGGGAGAACCGGCGGAAAACCGGCGGAAATCTGGCGGAATCGGCCGTAACTCACCGAGTCACGGCTGAGTCGGATTCCGGGGCTGAGTCAACGACCGAGTTGACCGAGTTAACTCGGCGGCTCACGTTTCCGAAATTAGAGTTTTTCGGTTTAGACCGGTTTAGCCGGTTTAAATCCGATTGGGTAATTAAACCCGGTTCGATTTAAAAATCGAACCGGTTTAGGTTGGTAGGTCAAACCGTTGATCAAAATTGGTCAACAGTTGACCGGTTAGGTGAAACCGAACCGGTTCAGGTCAATTGGGCCGGTTCAGGTCCGGTTTGGGGTCAATTGGACCGGCTCAGACCGGTCCGGGTCAATCCAGGTCCGGTTTAGGACAATTGAGTCCGGTTTAGGTCAATCTAGGTCCGGTTTAGGACAATTGAGTCCGGTTTAGGTCAATCCAGGTCCGGTTTAGGTCAATTGAGTCCGGTTTAGGTCAATTGAGTCTGGTTTAGGTCAATCTAGGTCCGATTTAGATCAATTCAGACTAGTTTAGGCTGGTTTAGGTCTAATTTAGGGTCTGATTTATTCGGTTCTGACTAATTCAGACTGGTTTAGGTCAATTAAGTCCGGTAGAGGTCAATGTAGGCCGGTTTAGACTTGATATAGGTCTGAATTAGGTCTGATTTGTCCGGTTAGGGCTAGAATTGTCCGGATTTAGATCAATTGGGTTCGGTTAAGGTAAATCTAGATCGGTATAGGCTGAAATAGGTCTTATTTAGGTCTGGTTTATCGGCATAGGACTAGTATTGATCAGGTTAAGGTCTGAATTCGTGTTTTAGGACCAGATTAGATCGGTTTAGGTCTGGAGTGTATAATTAGAACTAGAACTAACTGGTTTAGGGTTAAGTTAGTCCAAATGAGGTCTGATGGTGTCTGGTTTAGGGCATAGTGGACTGGTTTAGGGTAGATTAGGGTCTTTAGTGATCGATTTACCCTGTTAGGTTGGATTAGAACTCAATTTGGCTTGGTTTAGTGAAAATTCACTAGGGATAGACCTGTTTAGATCTCGGTTTAGCTGATGTGGGTCATAGATTCCGGTTCTCTGTTCAGTATAGGTCTGAATAGGTTGGATTTGACTACGTTTAGCTGGGTAAGAGGTCGGATTAGACTAAAATAGGCTGGTATAGGTCTGAGATTGACTGGTTTAGGTCGGTATAGATCTGTAAGGGCTTTTTTGGGTCTTGGTTAGGTCTGGTTTAGCCAAATTTGGGTTAGTCTAGCTTAGTCTAGGTCTGATCAGTAGGTAATTAGGTCAAAATAGACTTGGTTAGGTCTGATTAGATGTTTAGAATGTCTATAGAGACATTGTCTAGGTCTGATCAAATTAGAATCTAATTGTAGATTTAGGTATTATCTAGTTTAGGACTAGATAGGACTCCTAAGTACCAGTTTTGAGTCATAGAGTCCGGTACATTGGCCGGTTAGGTCTGATTTGTTGGGATTTGACTAAAACGGGTTGGTTTAGGGGTTGGTTAAGTCTAGAATCACTAGGTATAGGTCTGTAGGGGTCGGTTTAGATCAGGGCAAGTCTATAGGGGTTGGTTTTAGGCGTTTATAAGGTCTGATCAGAAGTAAATTAGGTCTCATTAGGCTTAGTTTAGGTCTGATTAGGGTGCTAAAAGTCTAATCAGGGGTTGGTAAGTCAATAGAGTTGGCTTAGGTTTGATGATTAGGACTTTTAGGTGATTGACTAGGACTTAGGTTAACTAATCAGGGGTTGGTTAGGTCAATTAGGATTGGCTTAGGTCTGATTAGGTTTTTCTGGTCTAGTTTGGGCTTTTGGTTGTCTAACTAGGGCTGTTAGGGTCTAGATAGCACTTGGGTAGGTCTGATTAGGACTTTGTGAGGGACCGGGTAGACTCGGGATCATAGGACTGGTTAGGACTTTGTTGGGGGCCATGTAGACTCGGTGTTATAGGTCTGATTAGACATAATCAGGTCCGGTTAGCCTTAAGTTAGGTCTGGTTAGACGTAATCCGGTCTTAAGGTAGGCTGTGTTTCGAGTCTAATAGGTCGGTTAGACAAAATTATGTCTAGGGTAAGTCCAATCAGGTTTGTGCGAGAGTCTAGGAGGTCGGTTAGGTAGAAATATACCTTGTGTTAAGTCCAATCAGGTCTGGTTTAGAGTGTGTTAGATCCGTTTAGGTAATATGTACCTAGAGAGATGTCCGGTTAGACTTGGTTTAAAGTCCGTTAGATCGGGTTTAGGTTGAATGTCTAGGTTAAGTCCGGTCAGGTCGTGTTCTCTAGGTCTTGTAGGTCTGATTATGTAGAGAAGTACCTAGGTTTAGGACCGATAGACTAGGGTTAGGGCGTGTCAAGCACGGCTAGGTAGAAATGTACCTAGGGTAGGTCTTATAGGCTGATCTTAGAGATGATTAGGTCTGTCTAGGTAGAAATATACCTAGGGTTAAGTCCTCTAGGGTTCGGTCTCATCCCTCATGTCATGTTGCATCACTTCTAGGGTCGGTTAAGTCTCTTCCGGGTAGGGTCGGTTTTAGACTCTTGTTATATCATCGTAGGATGATGGAGTTAGATTGTCTAGCTCGGTATACCCTGAAAGGGGTATGGTGGAAGGACTAGGGGTCTCGGGCAAAACCCGAGAAATCGGGTTGCAGGAGTAGGCCAAGGACCAGGTGGAGTGAGTTGTTCCGCGGGTAGGTAGGGATACTACATGAAGGATATGTAGATCCCGAATGACGAGGAAGGGAGAGTCCGAGGTAGAAGGACATATGACCTCGGAGGAGTAAACCGAAGCTGCTTCGGTTCTCGGTGGTAGGTCAGGAGGTGAGGTCTCCACATTTAGGTGGAGCTTCCTCGGGTAGGATGCTCAGGAGATGACGTGAGCAGGGAGGTGTCGGGTTTTCACCGGGTAGAGATTTCACCGGGTAGAGTCGGTGTAGGTTGGAGCGCTAGGACACTCCCTCTCGAGGTGGAGCACGTGCACTCACGTGTCTCATTCTCGGTGGAGCATCGTAGATGACTAGGATCGTTTTCACGGGACAAAACCGTGAGACAATTCTAGTTGACAGGTTAGGGTCCGTGGGTAGAAGTCACTAACTCATAGGTGGTGTAGGCTCTACGGGGATCCAGGGCTAGGTTGTCTAGCAGGTTCGATAGTATGACTCAGGTTAGTCTCGGGGTAGTCGGGTTAGACTCGGGAGACGGGTAGATGTCGGGGGTTAACTCTCGAGGGTGCACGGGTGAAGTTTAGACTTCATCGGAGAGAGTTATATAGACGGTCTAGAGAGTCATAACTATTCGAGGTTATCGTTAGTCTTCGGAAACGGGAGGTGTCGAGGGACACTCGGACACTCGTTTTGGGTAGACTAGGATTTGCGTGTATATATTTGTTTATCACGTTGAGACGTACTTATGGTACGCTCGGTAAGAAATCTATTAGAACGGCACGTTTGATACGCCTAGAATATGTCGGGAGGTAGAGTTACTAATGGAAGTAAAAGGGAAGCGACAGCGTGCTAGGGTTGTTGGCGTGGTTTCTTCGGCGTTTTTCCGGTTGCAGGTTTTGCAGGGATTTGCAGAAGAAGGTGGAGATTTGTGGAGTATCTTCAGCAAATACACTAGCTGAAGGAGAGGCTCTCAAAGCCTCCAGGTGAGTCCGAAGGTTTCAGCAACACGGAGGGGCAATTCCGTCATTGCCATCGTTTAATGAAACCCTAAGGGTTTCTCCTTTGTTTTTCATTCGCGTTTTTCCGGTTGCAGGTTTTGCAGGGATTTGCAGAAGAAGGTGGAGATTTGTGGAGTATCTTCAGCAAATACACTAGCTGAAGGAGAGGCTCTCAAAGCCTCCAGGTGAGTCCGAAGGTTTCAGCAACACGGAGGGGCAATTCCGTCATTGCCATCGTTTAATGAAACCCTAAGGGTTTCTCCTTTGTTTTTCATTCGAACGGATTTTAGGGTTTGGTGTGTTTTTTACGGCGGAGAGAAACTCTCTCTTCCGGCGAGCTTTGCTCGTGGTTTTCCGGCGCCGTTCGACGGTGTCCGGCGGTTCTTTCGTGTTGTAACCCTAGCTACGAACGCGGCTTCCTCTTCCCGAGACGTAGGCCCGAGCTTTACGCTCGGTGCTGAACTCGTACATCTCGTGTCATCTCTTCTCTCTTTTCTGTTCGTGTTCAAACGAGTGCCGGTGAGAGAGTGGTGAGAGATCGAAGGCCGGGAACCACCTACAAACTTTTTTTTACAAAATGAACATGTTACCTTTTTACACATGAATTTTCCTATTCAAAGTCATCTCAAAATCAAGAGGACTCTCGTTAAAAGGAGAGTCCATCTTCCCAATACGTTTTGTATATCACAGAAATTGGAACGTCACGTATGTATGTATGCATATGTATATACTTTCTTATACACTCCCTCCGCTGTTGAATAAATATCGTTTTATAGAATATTTTTCTCATTTAATAAATATCGTTTTAGATTATTTTTAAAAAAAAAGTTCAATTTCATCCTTAATTAAAAATAGTAGTATTAACGAAAATGTGGTTTAATTAGAGTATATATATTTTTTTAAAAAATTTGGAAAAAAAAATCTAGAAACGTCATCTATTTGTAAACGGAGAAAGTATTAAAGAAAAAGTATTAGCTGCATATAAAACCAACCTCGGAAATAAAAGTACGTTTTTATTTCTTTTTTTTTTTGTGGGAAAAAAAAAGAGAGAAAACCTATTCTTCCACGTTTTTAAAACCACTTGTGGCCGACCTCCCACGTGATTCTTCTTTTATAATTCACATGGCAAGTCTTCAATTTCTACACGAAAAGCACATGGGGTTATATCAAAACGAGTGGCGCAAATCGAAACTTTTCATACACACACGCATATACGTACGTATGCATATACATTATACACGCATATATATATCCAAATAATATGTAAGTACAAAGTACCATCCAACAAAATGATTTTTTGAGTATATATTGAACCAAAATGTGGACTCAATATACATTATTTTAAACTTAAAAACACTATATATATATATATATATATATATATGTATATAAACCATATAGTTTGCTGTACCTTTTAAATGGTAAATCTACTAACTATTATGTATATTTCGAGATACAATTCATGCATATATACTGGGATGGTCATGTAGTTGCTATGTAGCTTTGAGCCATGCCGTTCTTTGCTAAAGTTAAAAGTTTGGTACACATTAAATCCATATGCCATGCTCGACCTAACCTTATGTCGCCCACCATATAATACCGGTCCGACGAATTATTTAAATTCCGGTTCTCACCATAACACATGGGTTTAAACAACTCTTCTATATAGCTTGTTCACAAACAATACGTAATCGTGAACATTTATCGTTACTCAATCGATGTTATTAAGATTTGAGTACAGAATTTTCTACAACAACGTAAGCTTTTTCGGATTTTGGAATTTGTTTTTTGTTAAATGGTTAACTCTATTTATATACTCCCTTCCTGTAAACGAGGTCGTGGGTTCAACACCCAGAGTATGGAGATTCCCCTCCTGCCACTTTCGGGTGTTTCACATCCCACGTGTGTGTTGCAGGGTCGTGCGCGTGAGTCGGGATTAGTCTGGGCCTTTGGGCTTGAGATCACCCGATTATCAAAAAAAAAAAAACTCTATTTATATACTCAAAAGAATTATACTGTTTTTGGAAATTAATATGGATATAATATTGTTTTAAGTTGATCATGTAGGAATTCGTTATTTACGTCGTACGTCTTCTTGTTTAGGTTTTTGGAGTTAGGTTCACGTCGGGCTCTACATGTTGCATGGCCATGCACAAAAATGGACATATGGTCGAAAAAGGTCACCAAAGGGTGTACCACACTATACGTTTTTAGGAGTGGGACACGTGTCCCCTGGTGATAGGCTGGATTAGGTTTTTGTATGTCCATGGGTGGTACGTCATGTGATTTCTACACCATCCCACATGTACATATACACGCTAATTGCGTACGTATGTACACATTTGTGGATCATATAACATTAAATTCACTTCTTGATTTCAACATGTATACCCTTTAAAACGATTGGTCTATGTTTAACGTTTATACCATTTTACAGAAATAGCTACTCTTAACGAATTATTTTGAAATCATAAATTAAAAGATAAAAACCAATGCATACAAAAATTTATCGTCTCTCACATACCCATGGAATTTAGAGTTATATATTCAATTGATAGGCAAAAAAAAAAAAAAAAAACGTTCTGAATAAATCATTCATGCGTATATTAATCAAAGCAAAAATATTCAATATATATGCCACAATTATCCAAATTAAAAACATATAAATACAGACACGACAACAGTTTTTTTTTTTGGTAACAGATACCCAAATGGAGGTTCATCGAGAGATGGACCTAACATAAAGTGTACCCATTTCACTAGTTAGAACTGTTCAACCTTGGTACATATGGGAGAAATCCCCGATTGAGTTGGTTGAGTACTGGACCGTTTAACTTCAAGGTTAAGGTTTCGAATCCTCTTAACCTCCTCAACAATGAGTCTATCGGTTATGGGCAATCTAGATTGATCGACATATTTTGTGTGGTTTGCAGACTATTATACAAAAACACGATTTTATCCAATGCACACCCGAAAGGTCCCACGTTATAAAAAAAAAAACTTGGTATACACGATAACATTATGTAGTGATAACAGGTTTGGTTATTAACTATTTAACGAGGACAAATGATCAATCCGAAATACATGGTCCGCTCCATTTTTTTATTTATAACCGCGAACAAAGATAAGAATATATATATATATATATATATATATATAATATAATATAGTAATATATCCCCCACCCCTTACCTTAAGTATATCACTAAACATGGAAACAAGCCACATTAAGTGGAAAAGTACTAACCATGAGGTACTTACATCAATATGAAAGTATATAGCAGGCCTAACATGACCCTTTTTTTTTTTTTTTGCGTAAACTAATTACCATTAAGTAATTGCATGGACCATATATCATCCATGGTCCAATAGTTTTCTCCGGTCTGATCGATCTGCATCGGCATTGGCATCAGCCATTCCGACGACATAGGAGAGTCGTAGTTCAGTTCCATGTTTCCTTGATACGACGTGGTCGGATAGTATGTCTCCGTCGCTTCTTGCTGTGTACCGAAGATTTGGCTCGAGCCCGCTTGATCGTTGATCTCTGAGCCCTGTGATCCAACTGACGACGTCGTTTCGGCTTGCTTGATGTATTTTTGGACCCTTGTCCTCCAAAAATTCTTGATCTCGTTGTCGGTTCTTCCTGGGAGATGCTTTGCGATTTTTGACCATCTAATGACGATTAATTAAGAAATGATTACATAATCAAATAAAGAGAAATTAATTATATAATATGATGAACTAATGATTTTGAGGTTAGGTCCAAGTTGCATGCGGAAGCCTGGCTGGAGCCCAAAAGTTACGGCTTTTTTTCCCCACACATCTTTTTTTTTTTTTTTTTGAAAACGACGAGGCTTTGTAATAACTGTATTTTAGAACAATATTCTGATAATTTAATTATTTTTATGTACATATTATTCTTCTGGTAATTGTAAAAGTTAGATACACATACACACAAATACAATTATCTTGACGGGTAAAATCTTTGATACGTGAAAATATTACTAACAAAATAAATTATATAATGTATCCAAATATTTTTGGAGATAATCCGTAGCTTCATGACTTTGGTATCTGTTATTTCTGGTGTCTCTCCTGTTTGTGCCTAACACTTATTTACTTAACCCTAAATCACAAACAAGTTAAATCGCTCTTTTATTAAAATAAAAAAGTAGTATAATTTATCTAGTCAGAGTAGAAATATAATTTAGATTGTACTTTGTTACCTCGGACCACTGTCTATGCTTAGATGTAAAAATTCAAATAAAAATAGAAAGAAAAAAACATAAATGAGAGTCTTTATTTGTAGCCATGAGTTTTTGGGAATCGGCACGAGGGTTAATTTTAGTAGCCACGAAATTTCGGCACGTGGTTAAAAAAACCGAACTGATGGCTGAGAACAGCCCAAGTTAGTGGCCACCAATTTGCTCAGTCACCTAATTGCTTGTACTTTATTGTCTTTAAAAATAGATTGAGCGATCTTCAAAAGTATATATACGATCCAAAGTTCGAAGATTTTGCCTCTGTTCTCTCGTTACAAAAATCATATATGCATCCGCATATATATATATATATATATATACACACTGTTTATGTATGCGGGGATATATGCAAATGTAACGTCATAATACTGACCTGTTTCCCCACTTTGCATGCAGTTCCATGATGACGAGCTGCTCCTCCGAAGTGATGTTTCCACGTCTTAAGTCGGGGCGGAGATAGTTCAGCCACCGCAGCCGACAACTTTTTCCGGTGCGTTTTAGACCTATACATACACCATTATTATTATTATTATTATTAATTAATTAATTCGTTACATATATAAGCATTAATTATAAGGTGCATATGTTATATATATATGGAGCATTTTCAAGATGAGAATACGTTGCTCTCGTTGGATCTAAGCAGTAAGCAGTGCTAAAGTTACTTGAGTTCTGTATTGCCATTCTGTGGTCATTTGCTTGTGGAGGGTATAAATACGAACATATATAAACCTTAATGTTTTTTTCCAAACATCAAGAAACCCTAATTAATGATTTTGATTATATTTATGCAGAAAGATTGTGTTTTAGTTGTCACCCACGACCAAAAAAAAGGGTTTTGCTTGAATCTAACAGATTAAAGTATCATGATATACACAAACAAATCAAAATATTACTTTTTTAATATAGAAAATATAGTGTATACTTTTATGTATCTTTAGGCTGTATGCAATAGATGTATATAATATATATGTGTATAAGATGCTTCAAAAAATGATGAAAAAGCTTTTCATCAAAAATATTAAAAAAGCTAGCTAGGGTTGTGTGGAACTAAACACTCTCTACGTGTGTGTGTATATATATTTCATATTATAGTACATAATGCATCATATATATGCATATAGAATCATAGTATAAAGATGTATAATGATATATTAATACGGAGATGTAATATGAACCTGCGGCTTTGGCAAGAGAGTTCCAAACCCCTTCGCCGTGGTTGGAGATGTAGTTTATTAGAATCAGATCTTCTTCCATCGTCCATGGCCCTTTCCTCACATCCTCCTCTCCCGAAACAATGCCACTTCCTCTCCTCTCCATTTTTATTTATTTTCCCTGCAGATTATTATATTATTATTAGTATATTATATGTATTCACTATATTGTCGATCTATGTATAAGATATTTTTAGAGAGAGAAAGAAGAGGAGAGAGATATAGATGGTGATATTGAGTGTGGAGTGAGGGTAGCTGCTGCTTTTATAGAAAGAGCTTATAAGATGATATTTACTGCGTCATTAAGAACCATTAATTGAATCTATTAATACAAGATTAAGAAAATTAATTAAATCAATTTCCTTAACAACTTTTCTTTTTTCTATAATAATTGACAGAACACATGGAAGTCCTCAAGACCTAACTATCCTCTTTTAAGAATCTCATATATAGTTCACGAGCCAAATCGGATTCAACTCGTTTTTAGACGAGTTGGATCAAAGATTTTTGGACACAATGATTCAAGTCGGGCCAAATCAGTTCGCGAGACATTGCAAGTAGAGCTTAATATCATATTTATCTGTATTTGAACGATAGATTACAATTTTATGTTTGTATTATTTGATTTCGTCATAGACATACATGCATATATATACACACTTGTATTTATATAGATCAGAATATAATTTTTTTTTATGTTTTGTATAAATATTTGTTGTTCGAACAATTCTATTCTTATATACGATGAATGATTTCCTTAACACTAAATAAAATATATGTAAATAAATCAGATATAAATTTATTTGTAAATTTATTTGGTTAGATTATGTTTTATTTGATGTGGAGAGTAGTATTACACAAAACAAGAAAACAAAAAAAAATGAAATTTCATTTATCAAAAATAAAATGAAATTTCAAAAACTTTTAAATGTTTGTTTATATTTGAAATTTTGATATTGATATTAAAGATTAAAATAATATTCAAGATTAAAAATGATGTTTTTTGTTGACGCTGAATAATCCACAAGCCAAATAATTTCGAGCAAACTTCGGTATTAAAATATTTACTTGTGTTGAACTCGTAAGCCGGCTTGTTTGGCTAGGGAAGTTGAGATAGGGTTAGAATGATATTTGGCTCATTTTAATAACGAACCGAGTTGAGGCAAGCTCAAATCCTACGAACCAAGCGTCTCGTATTACACCCTTATTGCATGGCTTAGCATCCATATATATATATATATATTGTATATGAGCATGTGTATATGTGTGTGACATTATGTATATCAATGTGTATATAGATTCTGGTCTCTATTGATGCATTTTTGGAGCTCCATATACATAGACATGCATGCAAGGCAGTAAATTAGCGAACGTACGTTAACACATACGTAGACACGTGTCTCTGTGTTCATGTAATTTTTTTTAAAGGTTGGTCTTATATATAAAAAATATTCTTACAATGACATCTGGAAATACCGAGATCATAGCTCATAATAGCAAATCCAAAAAAAAAAAAATTAGAGAATAATACCATAAGTAGTCACAGACGCTAAACGTATCGGATCCAAGTGGTGAACAATGAATTATTAGAAGCTTGATGCTTTACATATATATATATATATATATA
>NW_010967136.1:703179-715201 GCF_000463585.1 Tarenaya hassleriana
TATATATATATATATATTCTGACATGTTTTTATATATATGTATACTCTGAGTTCATAAAATCAATCAACGAGTCATCCTTTGTATTCCAAATATTACGATTAATTGGAAATAGCAGTTAAATTCAATAAATAAATAAATAAATACATATGGTTATCGTTTGAGTAGGAATATTGTCTATTTTGAGAATGAATACTAATTTGTTTATTTATTTACAACATATAATGTACAAAAAGTAACAGAGAAATCGTCTTTTGTTCAAGAAATATGCCATTCCGGTTGATGAAAGTGCTGGCCATCGAAAAACCGGACTGCGTGCCGTTTTACTTCGGGAGTTTTTATCTCAAATCCTTAAAAAGAACACGTCTCAACGTTCAATAGCTACGAATAGAAAATCCTCGCCGTCTGGCATGCCATAAAAGACAAAACTCACACCTCTGTCTGAAAATATCTTAAAAGCTATCATTCAAACTAAAGGCTTCTTATGGGAAGTACTTATGGGACGTTATACATCCAAAGTAGGGAAAAAAACGGTTATTTATTTTTCTGTTATATTATACCCTAAAATCACTAATCTTTTTTAGTATTATTAATTCCAAAAAGAATTTACCGTTCCATTAAGTTTGGAATTCGATAATTCTTTCATATTCATAGAATTCTATGCTAATAAGCTAAAATTTTGTCTATAAACATAGCGAAAAAGGATTCCAAAAATTTAATAAAGATTAATAAGTTATTAGATAATTATTTTCAATTAATTGAAAAAAAAAACAGAGAATGAAGAAGAGAGATGGGGACAGTAGAAGTAGTAGATCCTAATCCATTTTGGCTTCGATCGGGACTCCGACAAAACACTCGAGAAGTTATGTGACGGATCCCAAACCAAATGTCGACTCTCACTATTCCAATTACGAAATAAATCTTCACAAAAAAAAAACGAAATAAATGAATTAGTACATTTTTACGTAATCAATAGATTTTCACAGGTTATGTCATCCCAACAAAACTATATGTAATATGTATATATATATATTTTTTTGGTAAAAATGTAATATAATGGTGTGTATTAATTTGTTTCTGGTTCTGTATCATATGTATATTATTCGGGTAGACAAAATTTATATAATCGGTTTTTTTTATTATATATATGTATATATAAGGAAAACAAATTATAAATCTTTGAAATTTTCAAAAAGTTTTTAAATAATTTTTTTTAAGGTTTTATGAAATGAAGTTGTGATGCTCTGTTCTCAGGTGAAGAGAAACAGAGAAGAGAGAGACGAAATGAATTTGAAATTTCTGTGTATTCTCTCAAGTCACTGTACATTCCGTTATATACAGGAAAGAATGGAATAAAAAATATAACAGAAAAGTAAATATAAAATTGTGTAACAAACATTCAAAATTATTTGTATTCCCTCCATTAACTCCAATTCAAACGTCAATAATCTGTAAAACCCCCTCCTCAAGTCTGATTTGGGAGAAACAGACTTGAAACATTGAACCGAGAAAGCAAGCTAGAGAAAATGGTAGGTTGCAGGGCCTTGGTAAAGATGTCAGCAAATTGATTGGCAGCATGAACATGCATAAGCTTTAGGAAACCAGCTTTTAATTTGTCACGAACGAGATGACAATCAATCTCGATGTGTTTAGTCCGTTCATGAAACACGGGATTAGTCGCAATATGAATTGCGGACTGGTTATCAAAGAAAAGCTTGGCAGGGCCCGACAATGAAATATGCAAATCAGCCAACAGGTTATGGAGCCAAATTAACTCACAAGTGGCATTAGCAAGAGAGCGATACTCGGCTTCGGTGCTGCTCCGAGAGACAGTAGTCTGTTTCTTGGCTTTCCAAGAGATGAAAGAATCGCCCATAAACACACAAAACCCAGAGGTTGAACGACGTGAATCGGGACAGGATGCCCAGTCTGCATCGGCGAAGACATTCAAACACAGAGCCGAGTCAACAAAATAGAACAATCCTTGCCCAGGATTCGACTTCAAGTAACGAACAACCCGCTGAGCAGCAGCAAGGTGGGTAGCAGTGGGACAGGACAAGAACTGACTAAGCTTATGAACAACATAAGCAATGTCAGGTCTTGTAATGGTCAAGTACAATAAACGTCCAATGAGCCTGCGATAGCCAGTGATGTCAGATAAACACTCACCAGAATCTTTCGAAAGCTTCACACCTGGATCAAGCGGTGTGGACACCGGTTTACAGGCCAAAAAACCAGAATCAGCTATCAAATCGAGACAATATTTGCGCTGATTAACAACAATTCCAAGCTTAGATCGAGCAACCTCCAAACCCAAAAAATACTTTAGCTCCCCAAGATCCTTGATATGAAAATTCTTCTGTAATAAAGTCTTCAGATTGTCGACTGCCAAAGGATCATTACTGGCGATGACAATGTCATCGACATACACCAACATCGCCACAAAAGAGTTGTCAGACTTTTTCACGAACATGGTATGATCAGAGGGAGACTGAACAAAACCATGAGCAAGAAGGACATTGGCAAAGGTAAAATACCATTGTCGAGACGCTTGACGGAGCCCATACACAGATTTTCGCAATTTGCACACAACATTAGGTAGTAAAGAGTCACCAGAGGTAGGCGTGAAACCAGGAGGCAAGGACATATAGTTTTCTTCATCCAACTCGCCATGAAGAAAAGCATTGGTAACATCCATCTGAGTTAGAGTCCAATTCTACGTTGTGGCAAGGGCCAAGAGTAACTTGACAGTTACTAACTTAGCAACAGGCGAGAAAGTATCGAGAAAGTCGACCCCCTCCTGTTGACTATACCCCTTAGCCACGAGACGAGCTTTGAAGCGGTCAATCGAACCATCGGAGTTCCGTTTGATCTTATAGACCCACTTACAACCAACTGCCTTCTTGCCATGTGGAAGAGAGACAATAGACCAGGTTCCATTCCTATCAAGGGCTGCGAGCTCAGTATTCATGGCAGTTCTCCATTCCACAGAGGAGACAGCTTCTTTAAAAGTTTTAGGTTCAGAAGAAATTGTAGAGTTAACGACAAAGGTTGTACAAGAGGGTGATAAACGATGATAGGACAAAACAGAAGACAATGGGTATGGAGAAGATGAGTGAAGGAGAGAACAATGATAGTCCTCAAGATATTTTGGTTTAGAAACATTGCGATGAGGTCTGGCAAGAGTGCCGGCCGTATCAGAAACACGAGGAACCAAAACATCAGAAACAGGAGAAGGATTTGAAACAACAGGGGAGGAGGGTGTAGGAGAAATAACAGGGGTGGAGTGTGTAGGTGGAAGAAGGGAAGGAGAGGAATGAGGAATATCGGGGATAGGGATAGGTAAAGGTAAGACAGTGTCAGAAAAAATAGAAGGAAAAGAGGAATGGAGGGTTTTGCCAAGTGTAAAAGGAAAGATGGATTCGTGAAAGACCACATGACGAGAAATAAAAATGGAATTGGTATCAAGGTCTAGAAGCTTATAACCTTTGTATCCTGGAGGATAACCAAGAAATACAATTGCCCGAGCCCGAGATGAGAACTTGTGCCTGTCTGTGAGGTAGGTGGAAGCATAAGCGAGACATCCAAAAGCACGTAAATGGCTGTAAACTGGTGCTGTCCCCTGCAAAACCTCGAAAGGCGACTTGTTAAGCAGCAAAGGAGATGGAGTCCGATTAATCAGATAAACAGCCGTGCGCACACATTCAGACCAAAAGGAAATCGGCAACCTTGACTGGAATAGCAGGGCTCGCGCTACATTCAACAAATGTTGATGTTTCCGTTCAACAATGGAATTCTGTTCTGGTGTTTGAACACAGGAGAAATAGTGAATGATGCCTTTAGTCCGAAAAAAATCAATGAACCTAAGCTCAGGCGCATTATCCGATCGAACGACCTTGATAGTTTTTCCAAACTGTGTCTCAATAAGGGTTACAAACTCCGGGATAAGCCTGAGAACGTCGTTCTTGGTTTTCATCATATAGATCCACGTAACCCGAGAATGATTATCAACAATGGTTAAGAAATAACGGAAACCATCATGAGAAACAGAGGCAAAAGGACCCCAAACATCAATATGTATGAGATCAAAAGAACAGGGAGAAAGATTGTTATAAGATACGAAAGGTAAACGCCTCTGTTTAGCCAAATGGCAAGTTTCACAATGTGTAACATCTGTAAAACGTTTAATAGAAAGAATAGAAGAAATAGATTTAATCTTTTGAAAAGAGGGATGTCCAAGGCGACAATGCCAAAGAGCAGCATCAGCATGGAAGGCTTGGACTGAAAACGAAGGAGAAGATTGTGAGTGCGGAGAAGAGATGCCAGGCTCGAAAAAATACAGATTGTGACTAAGCCTAGCCTTCCCAATCGTCGAGCCCTGAGTAGGCTCCTGAATGAGCCAACAATCAGAGGAGAAAGAAACAACAAGATTAGAATGAAGAAGCAACGAACTAACACTCACAATGTTAAAAGAAAAATCAGGGATGTAGAAGACATTGTGCAAAAGAATATGATCATTCAGGGAAACAGAAATCATATGATGAACCAGTAACTTCGCACCATTAGGCAATGTTACAGATCGAGGGGGAATCTGAACAAGATCCTTAAACAGCTGTTTGTCAAAGCAAACATGGGCCGAGGCACCCGAGTCAATAATCCACGAGGCAGAGTATGAATCCGAGACATCAGAAGAAACATATGAACAGATGAATGAAGATAAGAGGAGTCGATTACCAGAAGAGTTGGTAACATCAGGAGCTCCAGCCGAAGAAACAGTAGGACTATAAGTGCTCAACTGAGTGCTGAGTTTAGAACACAGCTCCTGCAACTGAGCAATAGAAAATCCATTCAAATCTGGAACAAAAGGAGAAGCAACAAGACCAGTCTCCTTAACCAGATTAGCATAATTTCCAGCAGCCGAGGAAGGAAGTCGAGGGGAGGGCTTAGCAGTGGATGAAGACCGAGCAGCGCCAGAAGATTTGTACCCAGGTGGATAACCATGGAGCTTATAGCATTTTTGAACCGTATGGCCATAAAGACCACAATGAGTACAAAGGGGATGTTGCTTGGGTTTGTAGGTACCAGCAACAGCGCCAACACTGTCAGCAGGAGGCGAAACTGAAGCTTGGAAGATAACAGCATCAGAGGGTAAGGGAGACTTAACCAAACGCTGTTGCTCCTGCTGAATTACCAAATTATATGCCCGCTGAATATCAGGCATATGATCCATCATGGTGATCTGATTGCGAACCGCTTCAAACTCATCATTAAGCCCATAAAGAAAATCAATAACGAAATCACCTTCAAATTCATCAGTCCAACGTTTATCCACAAGACAAGTGCATTTCCCACAAGAGCAACGAGAATTCACACGAACAGTTTTGAGTTCCTTCCAAATAGTGGAGAGAGCAGTACAGTATTTAGCAACGTTCATGGTACCTTGACGAAGGCTGCGAAGTTTATGCTTCACACGATATTTGCGGGGAGCATTGGATTGCTGAAAACGATGAGCGAGATCCAGCCACATCTCACGAGCGGTGGGAATATACATCAGATTTTCAGAAATGTCCTCAGCCACATAATTGATGATCCAGGAACCGACAATAGCATTGTTACGATTCCAGAAACGGAGAGCAGGATCACCAACAAGAGGCTGTGGAAGAGAACCGTCAACAAAACACAGTTTGTTTCGACCCTCGAGAGCCATGGAAATAGCCCGTTGCCAAAAGCTATAATCACCAGCTCCAGTGAGTCGTTTTGTGACAATCTGGATACCACCATGATCGCCAGAACTCAAGAAATACGGATTGTCAAAACAATCGAAAGAAGCAGCGGTCTGTGAGGAGACCGGAGCAGAAGACACCGGAGACGGAAAAGCTTGCACCGGGGATTCAGGAGGTGGTGGAGACGCCATAACTCCAGAAAATCAATCGAGAAAACCGAAGAAAAATGGGAATGAAAAGATCGGAAAACCCAGGATCTTAGCACAGAGGCTCTGATACCATTTTATGAAATGAAGTTGCGATGCTCTGTTCTCAGGTGAAGAGAAACAGAGAAGAGAGACGAAATGAATTTGAAATTTCTGTGTATTCTCGCAAGTCACTGTACATTCCGTTATATATAGGAAAGAATGGAATAAAAAATATAACAGAAAAGTAAATACAAAATTGTGTAACAAACATTCAAAATTATTTGTATTCCCTCCATTAACTCCAATTCCAGCGCCAATAATCTGTAAAATAAGGAAAACTTTTTAATATTTTTTTTGTTAAAACGTAAATATTATAAATCTGGAAATAAAAAATTACAAAGGAGTGTCACATTTCATGGTCATCCCAGTCATAGGTTTCCGGTACATAAAACAAACAAAATCAGTATTCCCCAGAATAAAACTTTTTAAATATTGATAGAGATGCAACCCTAAATGACATCTATATATATTTCACAGCAACAAACATCGTTTTTATAATTTTATAAAATATAATATCTAATTATTTCATAGTTTTAAAACAAAATTTGAAAATCTTTACACAACAATAATATTTTCAACATTTTGGGCTAATTTACCGGCAATATTTAGTTAATATTTTCCGTATTCGGAATTGAGGAAGGGGTGCTGTACACGCGCAAGGGAGGCGCGTGAAGGATACTGAATTATTTAGTTAATAATAATATTCAGTATTCTGAAGATTTAATGGAACCCCATAAAAGGAAAAAAAGCCAAGATTGTCGGTTTAACAGACAACCATTGTCCATATGAGCTTTGATTTCATATGAGTAGCTATAAAAGGGATCCTTTGATCATCACCATCATCACCATCATCATCATCATCATCATTATTATTATTATTATTTGGATGGTGGGTCCATGGAGAGGGAAAACACATTCGAATATGTCATTACAACTGTTAATGAGTTGTATTTTTAGGTCCGATTAAGATTTTGCAATTAAATGTGTGTGTTTTTTGCACATAATCACAACCACTAATTTCATATTGTGGCTGAGAAACTTTGCATCTGATCCTTCTTAAAGTACTTAAATGCGCAAGCGGTCTCTCTCTTTTTTAATATTATGCTTTCATGAAAAATCTCTCTCAAATATATCTGGATCACAATTTTATTAAATATAATATAAAAATTAATTTAAACAATCATATGAAAAATAATATTGATATCAATTGATTAGTTTTTTAAAAAAAAATTCAACTAAAATATTTCGATATGTTGTCTTATAAAATAAATTTGCAAATCAAATGAAAATTTTATTGTTAGAAACACTAAATAATAAAAATTGATGAATTTTTTCTATATTTAAAAATATAACAAAAAATATAGAAATTAGAAACAAATTTCAATATCTTAAAAATTGATAATATTTTTCTATTAAAAAAATATAATTAATATTTGAATGCTCTTAATGTAAGCAAAGTATGAATCGTATGTTATTAGGTTTTGATACATACGGATATATAGGTACTTATGCAGATTCTATGGAGAGATTGCAGTAACAATAATGGCTAAGTATAAGGAAGATTGCTAAATATGCGAAGATTGTAATCTCCTCAATTATAATATCTAACACACCCCCTCAAGACGGAGGACCGGGAGAGACTCTGATCTTGATGAGGAGACCGTGAAAGGACGCCCGTGGCAGCGGCTTTGTCAAGAAATCTGCAAGTTGGTCCTTGCAGCTGACATGATGAACACGTAGAGCACCGGCTGTAACTTGATCACGAACAAAGTGGTAATCCAACGCTAAGTGTTTTATCCGAGAATGAAACACTGGATTGGCTCTTAGGTAGGTGGCACCAATATTATCGCAGTAAATAGTTGGTGTTGAGGGGAGGTCGACACCAAGATCGGTGAGGAGGGAAACAACCCAGCGTATTTCTGCGGACGTATTGGCAATGGAGCGATACTCAGCTCCGGTTGAAGAACAGGAGTGACCAGCGAGTTTCTTGCTGGACCATGAGACCGGATGTTTTCCAAGATAAACTACATAAGCTCCGGTCGACTTGAAGTCCTCGGGATCTCCTGTCCAATCGGCATCACTGTATGCATGGAGGGAGAAAGCATTTGTGGCAGACAAAAAAATTCCGTCCGAACGCGTTCCTGATAGATATCGCAAGACTCCCTTTGCGGCTGTCCAGTGAATGTCGGTAGGGGCATGCATAAACTGTGATAGTTTGTTGACCGAGAAGCTGATGTCGGATCTTGTAAGTGACAAGTATTGGAGACTCCCGACAACGATGCGAAACTCGGTTGGATCCGAGAGAGGATATCCATCGTTTAGGCGCAGCCATGTCGTTGATGCCATGTGTGGAAACAGCCTTGGCGTCATGCATTTGCGTTCGGTGGAGGAGGTCAGAGATATATTTCCGCTGGCTTAGAAATAGCCCTTTCGTGGAGCGTGTAGCTTCCATACCAAGAAAGAAGGCTAGTCGGTCAAGATCCTTGAGGGAGAATTTTTCAGCAAGTGACGTGATGAACTTATGAATCTGTGTAGAACAACTTCCCGTGACCACTAAATCATCGACGTACACCAACACAAAGAGACGGATCGAACCCTTGCGGTATACAAAGAGAGAAGTATCCGCTAAGGAATTCACAAAGCCGCAGTCAAGAAGGTCGCCTCGAAGTTCCGAATACCATGCCCGTGGAGCTTGACGAAGTCCATAGATAGCTTTGTGCAGTTTACCCACATGTGTGGGATGATCTTTGTTGATAAATCCCGGTGGTTGAGACATGTACACTTCACCGGAAAGGCGGCCTTGCAAGAAGGCGTTGTTGACATCGAGTTGTCGTACATCCCAGCCGTAGGTGACAACAAGACTAAGCACGAGCCGTATGGTTGTTGGTTTAATCACAGGGCTGAACGTCTCGTGAAAGTCGATCTCGGGCCTTTGGTGAAAGCCTTTGGCGCCGAGCCGAGCCTTGCAGCGATTGAGAGAACCATCGAGGTTGGTTTTGGTCCGAAACACCCATCGACAACTGACCACATTCATCACCAGAGTGGACGGAACAAGCTCCCACGTTGCATTCTTCATGAGTGCATTAAATTCATCACTCATGGCTTGACGCCAACGCGAGTCCTTCATAGCTTCTGTCACCGAGGATGGCTCCCTGGGAAGATCAACAAAAGATGTCATTAGTGTAAATTTCTGAACTGGCTTTGTGATGTTGTTCTTCCTCCTTGTCACCATTGGATGATTATTCCGAGGAGCCTCTTGTTTGGGCATTACAGTCGGTGTCGGTGGAGAGAGGGAAGGCGATGGCGTGTCGTAGGACATCACAACGTCAGGCTCCGTAGGTGGTGTGTTGGTTTAGTGCTCTGTGATGTACTGTTTACGAGCTTTATTCAGATACATTTGATGTATTGATACTTTCTACGGTTTTATGAGAGTATTTGATTCATTGCATGTTCTTGTATACTAGATGTGTTATAAAATCCATGTATTGTTATGAACAATACTAAACTCCTTAGTCATAAATCATTGTGGGAATAATGATATACAAAGACTAGTATGATATGTGATTGATGATCATATAGATGATCATAGGTATTGGATACGATCACAATCATAGGTATTTGTTGGAGAACAGAATATTGGAATGACCCGCATGAGATTGTCACATGAACTAGCGTCATGACTTGAATCTCATATGGAGGTTCCATGATTGGATCCTAAGACCTGAGATATCTACGGAATCCAACATGAGGAGTTGCGTGCTTTGAATACGTCAAATATCCTGCGTAACAGGAGGACTATAAAGGCATGTATCAGGTACGAAACGAATCATGTGTTGGATTGTAGATAGTCAAAATGAGATTTGTACCTCTCGTAAAAGAGAGAGATATCGCTGGGCCCCTCGTGTGAGCGAGACTGTAGAAATGTGTGGCCGCACTATAGACGAACGTCGTCTATTTCAGACAGTCGAACTCAGTGAACGAGAAAGCAGTCGAATCAGATAAGGTGGCTTGTTCATGCCTTATGTTCGACATATGATATCGCGATACAAAAGGATCATCAACCGGAATCATCTCTAGCATTCGTAAAGATCACGAACAAACTCTATTCGAGATAGGTAGTCATAGTGTCTTGCTAGAGACCGCCTATGACTTGTATATCCGGAATAGAGATTTCGGGTTATACTGCTATATCGAATGAGCCTACAGGGTCACACACGCAGGGAAGGACAAAACGCACGAGAAAACGACCGAAAAACCAAGACGGAAGGGTCTAGAACGGACGGACCAAAAGTCCGGAACGGACGGTCCGCCAGGTCCAGACCCGACGGTCCACGAATAGTCGCAGACCGGCGTTCTAAGTGTTGGAACGGATGGTCCGCGTTGATAACAGACCGTCTGTTCTGGCTTGCCTGGAACGGACGGTCCACGTGTAATTCTGGACCGTCCGTTCCGGGTTTTGGGTTTTTCGGAAATTAAACCGAATTAAGGTTAAATCACCTTATAAGAAGGAGATTAAAAACCCTAATCATAAGGGAGACTTTAAGTGCCGACTTTACAATTTTTCTACAGACTTTTTGGAGAGATCCAAGAGTTTTGAAAGGTGATCCAAGTCTCGTTTTCTCAAAGCACAAAACCGAATAGCAGATTCGGGTCTTAGTAGACAAGTTCCAACCGTTGGAATCCATCCCGAGGTGTGGATACGTGTAGAGGGCGAGGTAATCTTCCTCCCTTTCGTGATCAGACGAATTCTTCAATTGAACAGGCCCCGGATCGATTGAGATAAGCGTTCTAACGTTTCTACGATTCAATAGCAGCATGGTTCTAGGGTTCTATAAAATTTTTGTTTTTCATCCGCTGCGCAAACCCTAGAATCGATCTCTTAGGAATAGGATTCGCTTTAGAGATCCCAGGATTCCCATCAGTGGTATCAGAGCCTGATTGCTCTGTTTTGATTTCGTAGAACCCGATCACGCACGTTTTAGGATTTGAATTGTTTGAATCCATGTTTGCTTTGAATTCTATGCATGTTTGATGATTGAATCTAGTGTAGATTGCATGTTTCATGTTGCATAGAGTGCAGGAGTTCGAATTTTGAGTGAACAGACGAATTCAGATAGTTTCGGATCTGATCGGGGCCAAGAATGCGGGAAAACGTGATCTGATCACGTAGACCTACCCTAGACCGTCCGTTCTGGGTAAGCCAGACCGGACGGTCCAAGGGTGACAAACTGAGTGGCTAGGAACGGAAGGTCTCAACTGGACCGTCCGTTCCGTCCACTGCAGAACGTCTGTTCTGCTTGTTTTCGGGGTGGAACGTCCGTTCCGACTCTTGTAGTCGAGACAGTCCGTTCTGCCAAGCCTAGAACGTCTGTTCTGCATCCAGAACGGATGGTCTGAGGTACAGATTCCGAAATTTTTCGTTTTCTAGGTCCGATTACGCAATCGTTGCTTAATCTGATCAACTGTAACTCAAATATACATGATTCATTCTTATGGATGGTCCACAGTGAATGAATGCATGTAACTTGATCAAGATATTGGATATGCTTGATTGAGTGGGAGCTTCGAGATTGGGATGACATAATCGAATGGATGGTCTATTCGGATTATGTTAATCATTGCACAGAAACTGGTTAGATCTAGGAGCTCTATGAGTAAAGCACTTGTCAAGGCCTCGATCGTACGTGTCATGGGCCATGCCAAAGCTGGGTGTGCCGTGCTATCTTGGTGAGGCAAGATGGAGAAATGGTGGTTCTCATAGCTTGAAAGTAGATGCTTGATCTAGGTGTGGTTTCGAAAATCCCTTATTCATGTAATGCTAAGTGTGTACCTCCCATTACTAGAGCACCTGTCAAGGTATCGATCGTCCGTAACACGGGTCATGCCAAAGCTGAGCGTGCCGGATTATCTTTGTGAGGCAGGGTGGGAAATCGTGGTTCCCACAGCTTGAATGTGGTTTACCTTAGGTTAAATCGTCAGGTTTGACTTGAGACTTAATGGTACAGATGAGACGAGTATGCAATGATATATGATATCATAGTCTCATAAAAGGA
>NW_010967136.1:715437-715913 GCF_000463585.1 Tarenaya hassleriana
ACATTGATTGATGATGGACTAGCTGGTAGTAGATCATTGATAGAATCTGCATTTTGTTTTTGTTCGTTCTGTTTTGTCTCTTTTGTAGGACATGGCGTCAACCGGTAGCGTACCGAGTTTGACGATGCGATCTATCCTTGAGAAGGATAAGCTTACCGGGACGAACTTCTTGGACTGGTATCGTAACTTGAGAATAGTTCTCAAACACGATAAGAAGTCATACATCCTGGAAGAGGCTCTACTACCAGAGCCTGCGGTCAATGCCACGAGAGCCGTCAGAGATGCTTGGTTGAAGCATCAGACTGATGACAATGAGATCTCCTGTCTCATATTGGGAAGCATGGCCCCGAATCTGCAGAGGCGGTTTGAGGGAAAGAACGTGTTTGATATGATCAACCAGCTCAAGACCATGTTTGAGGAGCTAGCGCGTACTGAAAAGTACAAGACGCTGAAAGCTCTGGTGAAGACGGAGATGC
>NW_010967136.1:716564-719764 GCF_000463585.1 Tarenaya hassleriana
CGGATCTACGTGTCGGAAATGGAGCAAGAGTTGCTGAATTGTGTGTTGGCGTTTATGATTTGCATCTTCCTTCTGGACTTGTTTTAGAATTGAGTAATCGTTACTATGTTCTTGCGATTAGCAGAAATATTATTTCTATTTCTTGTCTGGATTTGGATGGTTTTCGATTTGTGAACTCGAGTATGATGATTTATCGAGACGATATTTACTATGGTAATGGTTATCTAGTTAATGGTTTATATGTCTTGAATGATCAGCCATCGAACTCAACATCATCCATCTATAACGTGAGTACTAAACGGTTTAAGTCGAACAACTTAAACCCGACCTTCCTCTGACATTGTCGTCTAGGCTATATAAACGAGAAGCGCATTCAGAAACTTCATTCTGAAGGTTTTCTGGATTCATTTGACTTTGAGTCTCTTGAATCTTGCGAATCTTGTTTGATGGGCAAGATGACAAAGCATCCTTTCAAGGGGAAAGGACAGAGAGCGACAGAGTTATTGGATCTGATACATAGTGATGTATGCGGACCAATGAGCTGTCCAGCTAGAGGAGGTTATCTGTATTTCGTTACGTTCACTGATGATTTCAGTCGATACGGTTATGTCTATTTGATGAGACATAAGTCTGAAACACTTGAAATGTTCAAGGCTTTCAGAAACGAAGTACAGAACCAGCTTGGCAAGACGATCAAGACACTTCGATCCGATCGTGGTGGCGAGTATATGAGCCAAGAGTTCACTGACTATCTGGTTGATTGTGGTATTGTATCACAATTAACTCCTTCTGGAACGCCGCAATGGAATGTCGTGTCTGAACGGAGGAACCGAACACTGTTAGACATGGTTCGGTCGATGATGAGTCAGATAGATCTTTCGAAGTCCTTTTGGGGCTATGCTTTAGAGACCGTTGCATACCTGCTGAATAGGAGTCCAACGAAGGCGGCTGAAACGACACCATATGAGATATGGATGGGGAAGCGTCCCACGTTGTCGTTTGTCAGAATTTGGGGTTGTGACGCTTATGTGAAGCGTCAGATGACTGATAAGTTATCCTCCAAATCTGATAAGTGTTTATTTGTAAGGGTTACTACTTCTACATTCCGGTACTACTTCTACATTCCGGCAGAGAACAAGGTGTTCATTCCCAGGAATGCGACTTTTATGGAGCGAGAGTTCGTCTCCAAAAGAGTCAGTGGGAGTAGGATCGAACTTGAGGAAGTTCGAGAGCAGCAAGTAAACGCTGAGCCGAGTGAACAAGTTGAAGAAGTTCAACCTGTTTCACTGCCGGTTGTGACTCAACCTTTGACGAGTGAACCTCAGAGATCAGGCAGGATTCGCCAAGAGCCAACGAGATATGGATTTCTCATGACTGGGAATGAGGAGCTCATGTTATTAGAACATGATGAGCCTACCACATACCCAGAGGCTATGGCGAGTCCGGATTCCGAGAAATGGCGCGAGGCTATGAAGTCCGAGATGCAATCCATGTCAGACAATCAAGTATAGACTCTGGTTGATGCATCTGAAGGGATAAAACCCATCGGATGCAAGTGGATCTTCAAGAAGAAGACCGACATGGATGGCAACGTGCACACGTATAAGGCACGACTTGTGGCGAAAGGATTCCGTCAAATTCATGGTATTGACTATGATGAGACCTTTTCGCCCGTAGTTATGCTGAAGTCCATCAGGATCCTACTTGCCATAGCCGCATATTACGACTATGAGATATGGCAAATGGATGTCAAGACCGCGTTGCTTAACGGAAACTTGACCGAGGATGTGTACATGACACAACCGAAGGTTTTGTCGATCCAAGGAACCCGAGGATGGTGTGCAAGCTTCAGAGGTCCATTTACGGACTGAAACAGGCTTCGAGGAGCTGGAACCTTCGCTTTGATGAGACAATCAAAAAGTTTGGTTTCTCACAGAACGAAGACGAGCCATGTGTTACAGGCTTCAAGGAGCTAGAACCTTCGCTTTGATGAGACAATCAAAAGGTTTGGTTTCTCACAAAACAAAGACGAGCCATGTGTTTACAAGAAGGTCAGTGGGAGCACAGTTGTATTTCTAGTGCTGTACGTGGATGACATTCTCCTTATAGGGAATGACGTTCCTACCTTGCAAGACGTTAAGTCTTGGCTAGGAACGCAGTTTTCTATGAAGGACCTAGGAGAAGCGGCCTATATTTTAGGCATCAAAATCTATAGAGATAGATCGAGGCGTCTTCTAGGATTGTGTCTGAGTACTTACATCGATAAGGTCTTGAAACGGTTCAAGATGCAAGATTCCAAGAAAGGAACCTTACCGATGAGCAGTGGCACAGTTCTTTGCAAGAGTCAGTGTCCTACGAAACCTGATGAGCGAGAACGCATGGATCAGATTCCATATGCTTCGGCAATTGGATCCATCATGTATGTCATGCTTTGTACTCGATCGGATGTATCCTACGCGTTGAGCATTACGAGTAGATACCAGACAGATCCAGGTGAGTCACACTGGATCGCCGTCAAGAACATCCTGAAGTACTTGAGAAGGACTAAGGATGTGTTCTTGGTATACGGTGGGTCGGAAAACGAGCTCGCTGTAAAGGGTTATACCGATGCTAGTTTCCAATCAGACCCAGATGACTATAGATCGCAGTTTGGCTATGTTTTCTGCTTGAACGGAGGCGCTGTTAGCTGGAAGAGTTCCAAGCAAACGACCATTGCAGATTCTACTACAGAAGCTGAGTATATTGCAGCGTCGGACGCAGCAAAGGAAGCTGTTTGGATCAGAAAGTTTGTTGGTGACTTGGGTCACTGCTAGAAAACACGGAAAAGGTGACGCAAAAGATGACGCAAAATTTGCGTCACTAAAATGGTGACGCAAAAGTGACGCAATAGTGACACAAATAGTTGTGTCACTAAACGGTGACGCAAAAAATGACGCAAAATTTGCGTCACGAAAAAAGGTGGCGCAAGAGTGACGCAAATAGTTGCGTCACCCTTTTGGTGACGCAATTTAGTCACCTTTTAGTGACGCAATTGCGTCACTATATCTGTATTTTATTATTTATACGTATAAATATACAAATATTTATATATAAATAAATATTTTATATATACGTATATATATATGTATGTATGTATTTATACGTATAAATATACGAGTATTTACATATAAATATAAATTTTATATATACGTATATTATAT
>NW_010967136.1:720310-722893 GCF_000463585.1 Tarenaya hassleriana
ATATTATATATATGTGTATTTGTATATACAAATATACGAGTATTTTATATATAAATGTGTATTTTACATATACATATATATTATATATTTATATATATCATCATATATATGAATATATATATATATAATCGTGTATATATATATGCATATATTTATACATACAAATATATGTTATATATATAAAAATATTTTATGTATGTGTATATACGTACAATACAAATATATGTTATATATATAAAAATATTTTATGTATGTGTATATACGTACAATACAAATATATGTTATATATATAAAAATATATTTTATGTATGTGTATATACGTACAAATATATACGTATATATATTTGTAAGTATAAATATTTGTATATGTATATGTATTAATGTTGTAATGTATCAGAAGTTTAACTTGGATTAGTTGGTTGCTTGCCAATTGGAACTCTAAAGTTAAGCGTGCTTGAGCTGGAGTAGTGGAAGGATGGGTGACTTCCTGGGAAGTGGATTTCGGGGATTCAATTTCAGAATTTCCGATTCGGCTTAAGATCGCGGTTGGAGGTTAGAGGTTGGGAATAGGGTATAAGATTAGATTCGGGATTAAAAATATTATTTTTGGATCCAAAATACGTTTTAGTGACGCAATAATTGCGTCACCTTTTTGCGTCACTAAATAATGACGCAATTGTGTCACCAAAATGTGACGCTAAAAGGTGAGTCACTATTGCATCACCCTTTGGTGACGCTTGGTGACGAAATCTGAATTGGTGACGGTATGAATGGTGACGCTTTTAGTTGCGTCACTATTGCGTCACCTTTTGAAAAGGGTGACGCAAAAATATAAAAGGGTGACGCAAAAGTTGCGTCACCCTTTTGCTGTTTTCTAGTAGTGGGTGTTATTCCTAGTGTTGATAGCCCCATTGCTCTGTATTGTGACAACAATGGAGCGATCGCACAGTCGAAAGAACCCAGATCCCATCAACGATCCAAACACATACTCAGACGATTTCACCTGATCAGGGAGATCATAGACAGAGGAGACGTGCACATTTGCAGAGTGTCGACAGATGACAACATTGTCGATCCGTTGACGAAGCCTCTCCCTTCGTCGAAGCATGAGGGTCATGTTAGGGATATGGGCATTAGATGTTTAGCAGTACATGAGTAGAGCAAGTGGGAGATTGTTGGTTTAGTGCTCTGTGATGTACTGTTTCCGAGCTTTATTCAGATACATTTGATGTATTGATACTTTCTACGGTTTTATGAGAGTATTTGATTCATTGCATGTTCTTGTATAATAGATGTGTTATGAAATCCATGTATTGTTATGAACAATACTAAACTCCCTAGTCATGTATCTAGAGATGTTTTTCGGTGAATCTAGAGATGTCGTAATACAGATAGATGGTTTCATGGAAAAGAACATGACGAGAAATAAAGAGTTTGGAAGTGATAAAGTCAAAACAGATGAAACCACTTTGAGAGGAAGAGAAGCCGAGGAAAATGCATGGGATCGATTTTTGGGCCAGTTTGTGAGGAGTGTATGGCCGAATCCAAGGATAGCACAAACATCCGAATGTTCGAAGTTTCGCATAGTTTGGTGAAAAACCAAAGAGGGAGCGAAACGGGGATTGCATGGATAAGACGGGGGTGGGTAACCGGTTAATGAGGAATATTGCCATATTGAATGCAAATGACCAAAAATCTAACGGTAGGGATGCATGATGGAGCAAGGCAAGACCCGTTTTAACAACGTGACGGTGCTTACGTTCAGAGATACCGTTATGCTCGGGCGTATGAGGTGGAGTTGTATAGTGTGAAATACCTTGGGATGCAAGAAAAGAACGGAGAGCAATAAATTCTCCTCCGTTGTCGGTATAAAGAGATATGATTTAGTGAGAAAACTTGTTTTCAACCAAGGCTTTAAAACGAATAAATGTGTCATGAACTTGGGATTTTTGTTTAAGTGGATATAGCCATGAATATCGGGTAAAGTGATCAACGAATAATACGTAGTACTTAAAACCATCCATGGATATAACCGGGGATGTCCAAACATCGGAGAATATAATGTCTAAGGGACGAGTAGAAGAAAGTGTCGAGGTATAAAACGGAAGTTTGTGACTTTTATTTATCGAACATGAATCACAAAAGGATAAAGTGGAATCCCGAGATAACAGTAAATTAAACAAAGACAAAACATGTTGTAAAATGGAAAATGCAGGGTGACCTAAACGGGAGTGCCACTTGGACAAAGTGGACTTTCGACTCGATAAAATGATAGGAGGTCTAGGTTTGGATGTCATCGGCCACTCGTATACCCCATCTTTATTTGTTCCTTGCAGAACCGACGCCCCCGTACTTATATCCTTCACTTGAAAAGAGTGTGGATAGAATTCCACCGAAACATCGTTAGATTTGCAAAGTTGCAAGACCGAGACAAGATTCTTCTTTATCATCGGAACACATAGCACATGATCAAGTGAAAGTGATCGGGAAGGGAAATGTAGAGAGAGGGAACCCATGTACGTTATTGGCAACCGGAACCATCACCGAGGACAACATCATCTCCACCGGTGTAGGGGTCGTGTA
>NW_010967136.1:723585-735158 GCF_000463585.1 Tarenaya hassleriana
GTGTAGGGCGAGGTTGTTGAGGTCGGACGTGATGTGGTGTGATGCACCACTATCGAGTAGCCACTATGAGGACTCATAGGGGGGCATGACCGTATGGTGAGCTCTCGGCTGCCATGGCCGAGGAGAGGATGGCCACATGGTCTGCGACTGCTGTGGTGTTCCGGAGGATTCCGAGAGAGACACAAGTCTGAATTGCGGGCATCGTGGAGCACTATGACCAAAGGTTCCACATGCTTGGCACTTGCCTTGGTACCCCCGAGGCTGAGCAGAATTGGGATGATACCAAATAGAGCCGCGAGGTGCGCCGCGAGCTGAAGATCGAGCCCAACTGTTGGTGACATTGGCGCTCACCAATGATTCGATGGGAGTGTGGACGTGACAGCAAGTTTGGCTTCATATTGAAGAAGCTTCTCGTGTAGTTCCTCGACGGATATGGCCACGTCTTTAGCTTGTACCATATCAATCACCGGCTTGTATTCCTCAGGAAGTCCACTGAGAAGCGCATCGAGCAGGTTTTCATGATCAATAGGCTTCCCGAGGATGGCTAACTCGTCTGATTTGGTTATCACAAACCGAATGTATTCGTCAACAGATTGCGTATCTTTCACGTAACGCTTGATCTGATCGCGCAGCTGGATGAGATGGCCACGCGAAGCTTTGCCGTAAATGTTGGTGATGGTCTTCCAAGCCTCACGGACAGACACGGACCGAGCGACGAGAGGCTGTAGGTTGAGAGATATTGTGCCGAGAATGGCACTGAAGAGCAGCCGATCTTGCGTTTTGAATAGGGCGAAGGCAAGACTGTCGACCAAGGTTCCAGCAATATCGATTTTGGCCGAAGGAATCACACCATCATCAAGAATGAAACAATCAAGTTTGTGTCCCTCGAGTAAAGCACGAATTTGTACGCTCCAAGTGATGTAGTTTGTGGAGATTAGCTTGGTGACATTTGTCATGTTCACCGTGAGTAGTGTTTTGTCGGGTCTTGAACATCGAAAGTAGCAGCGACATTCTCTGGGCGAGTGGCTTGGACCTCAGGGTGCGGAGCATTTTCATTGGTTGCCATGGTAAATCACAGAAGACAAGAGATGGCTGTGAGTTGTGAGAAAAACGGGCCGGAAAAAGAAATAATTAGGGTTTGTCGTTTGACGGTAGGGCTCTTGATACCATGTAAGCAAAGTGTGAATCGTATGTTATTAGGTTTTGATACATACATATATATAGGTACTTGTGCAGATTCTATGGAGAGATTGCAGTATCAATAATGGCTAAGTATAAGGAAGGTTGCTAAATATGAGAAGATTGTAATCTCCTCGATTATAATATCTAACATTTAATAGAAAAAAAAAATCATGATTTAAAAAACAAGAGTTAAAATAGATTGTAAAGGAGGGGTAACTTTAGGTCCGAAATCCGACCTGAGCTCGCTCGAAAAATATCGGATTTCGAGTCTAAAATTTTCGATCCAAAAAATTAGAACTTTCGATCTGCGCTCAAATCAGGTTTCAGATCCGAATTTTAAAAAAAAAATATATTTGCAAAGAAGAATTTGAAAGGTTGGTCTGACCCGAGCCTGAACCTGAATTCTTTAGGGTTAGACTTTGGATTTAATTGTATAGATTTGGAAAAAATCGAGTCCGTCCGAGTCCGAAACCTTCGGACCGATTGACATCCCTAATTTGTTTATTTATATAAAAAAAAATTAAGTTAAATTTTAAGGTTAACAATTGCTAACCACCAATATTTTTAATGTAAAATGAAAGATATATGATCACATGGATGAGTCTAAATAACTTCAAAAAATTATGACATCCAAAATCAATTATAATTAAAACTTTTTTAACTTACAATGATGATGATGATGATCTTTAGCAACTCGTTAGCTGTTTTGATCTTAAGCCGGAAACCGATTGGGGAAACCACATAGGAATTAGAATACAAAGATGGAAAAAAGAGAAGAAAATATGAGAGAGAGAGAGAGAGAGAGAGGAGTCAAGAAGATGCTGTGTGTAAATTTTCATATTGGGATTGACTGAGAAAGAGTCCAGCCTTGTTCGCCGTGGCCTGTACACCGAGAAAATAATGAAGAGAGCCAAGGTCAGTCATCGAAAACTCTCCATGCATGGATGCGATAAGCTCTTGTAAGAGAGCCGTTGAGGATGTCGTTAAGATGATGTCGTCCACATAAAGCAGGAGGAATGCAGTTTTCGAGTTCTTGCGAAGGATGAAAAGGGACGAATCCGATGTGCTATGGAAAAATCCAATCCGACGGGCGAAGGCGACAAATATTTGAAACCAAGCGCGTGTTGCTTGCTTTAGACCATATAGCGAGCGACGCAATAAGAAAACATGATCTGGGTGCTCTCGACTTGCGAATCCCGGAGGTTGATGCATGTATATGTTTCTTGGAGATGCCCGTGTAGGAAGGCATTCTTCACGTCGAGTTGATGAATTGGCCATTGACGAGACAGAGCAATGCTGAGAACAACACGGATTGTGGCCGGCTTCACCACGGGACTGAAGGTATCGGCGTAATCAAGGCCCGGTTGCTGTGACTTTCCGTTAGCACAAGACGGGATTTGTAACGTGCATGTGAGCCATCTGCATTAAACTTATGCCTGAAAAGCCACATAGAACGAATCACAGTAACCCCGGGAGGTCGGGGAACCAAGTCTCACGTCCCATTTTTAATAAGAGCATCATATTCCTCATACATCGCAGACCGCCAATGATGACTCTTTAACGCAAAAAGATGTGATTTGGGTAGAGGTGAGATTTGATCAGCTAAGAGGGAGATAACTTGTTTGCGTTTGGAGATTCCGGCTTTGCTGCGGGTCACCATTGGGTGGTGAACAAGGGTCGAAGAAGGTTGATGGGTTTGGCTTTGTGTGGTTTCGGTAAGAGGTATTGGTATAGTTTCGGGTGGTGGAGTTGTTGGTATCGTCGGTGGGTCGAGGGACTGCTCTCGAAGTGTTCGAAAATATGTGTTGGTTTCGGAATTTTTGTCGAGAAAATCATAGGGTTGTGTCGGATGTGTAGATGATGTAGAGAAAGGGAAGACGCTTTCATCAAAATGAACATGACGAGAGATGATGATCTTGCGAGATTGCAAGTCCAAGCATCGAAAACCACGATGATGAGATGGGTAGCCTAGGAAGACACAAGGGGTGGATCTTGGCGAGAGTTTATGAGGAGCCGTAGAGATAAGGTTGGGAAAACATAGACATCCAAAGACACGTAGGTGGGAGAGTGTTATAGGTTGGCCAAAGAGTTTGGTGAAGGGGCTCTCATTGTCGATGGCCGTGGACGGCAACAAGTTGAGTATGTGAGCACTCATGTGTAGTGCTTCGGCCCAGAATTGCGGAGGAAGACGAGCTTGGAAAAGAAGAGTTCGAATGAGATTGTTAATGGTTCGAATGATTCGTTCGACTTTGCCATTTTGTTGTGAGGTGTGGGGACAAGAAAAACGAGCCGAGATCCCGTGGTTATCAAAAAAACGTTGAAAGTTGTGGTTGTCAAATTCACCCTCGTGGTCACATTGAAAAGATTGAATCGTGGTCTTAAATTGGTTTTTGACATAGGAATGAAAATGTAAGAATTTTGAGAAGACGTCACTTTTCCGACGAAGTGGATAGATCCAAATGAATTGTGTAAAATGGTCGAGGAAAACAACGTAATAACGAAGGCTACTAACACTCAAAATAGGTGAGGTCCATACATCCGAGTGAATGATTTGAAAAGGAGCCGAAACCAACTTATTTGACCGGAAGAAAGGAAGTCGAACACTTTTGCCAAGATGACAAGCTTCACAAGTCGAAGACATGTTGGGCTTATTACAAGGAATAAAACCTTTAGAAATTAAATGCTGAAAAGTAGAGTTGCCCGTGTGACCCAAGCGACGATGCCAAACAGTGGTGGATGGGGCGAGTAATGCAATTTGAGGACGAGTGACGGATATGTTTGGTTCGGTGATTGGGTAGAGAGGGCCGGTGATGTCGCATCGGAGAAGAGTCCGCTGTGTCAGACGATCCTTAACAGAAAAACCAAGAGGATCAAATTCAATAGAACAATCATTATCGGTGGTAAATTGACGAACCGAAATAAGGTCTTTGATAATAGATGGAGCAACAAGAACATTGCGTAATGCAAGATTGCGTGAGGAGGAAGGAATGGTGGTATGGCCAGATTGATGAGTGGGGATTAAAGAACCATCACCAACGGTGATGGCGGGAGTGATGCTCGAATTAAAAATAGTGCGTAAGTTACCTGGTTGGTTCGTGAGGTGAGAGGTGGCGCCACTGTCCATGTACCAGGCATGGTCGGCTGGGTTTTGCAGAGTCATCGTATTGAAGGCTTGAGCGAGAGCTTGTGCAGGTTCTGTAGGCGGAGTGGAAGATGGTGGTGACTGCCATTGTGGCGGGGATGCTCGAGTTGCATTCGGATGGCTTGGGTTAGGACCAAGAATGCGGAGATGCTCGAGTTGCATTCGGATGGCTTGGGTTAGGACCAAGAATGCCTGGACCGTACGCCGGGTGTGTCCAGGGCTGTTGCCAGAATTGTGGCCAGTTGGTGTGGTTCCATGCATTTCCATAGTGCGGACCATTGTTGTGGTATCGACGGCCACGTGAGTGACGGCCTCTACGGTTGCCAGATCTACCACGAGGAGAGGAGGGCCACGAGTGTTGTGGTCGAGATGACGGTGCAGACGCCATGTAAAGAACAGTCGGGGCCGACGAGTGCTCAGTATGAGAAGGTTGATTTCGAGTTGTCTTGGAAAGTCGCTGCTCTTCAAGGGTAAGCATCGAGCGGGCATCTTCAAATGATGGAAACGGTGTTTTGTGTTTGATGACATTGACAATGTTGTCGAACTTCTCTATGAGGCGATTGAGAAGATGCATGACGAGAGCACGGTCTGAAAGTTCAGCATCAATGTTGGATAACAGATCCGACAATTTCTTCAACTTTTGGTAGTACTCCTGAACATTAAGGTCGCCTATGGTGAGCGTGTGAAGTTCATGCTCAAGTTGGATTGCTCGTCCACAATGCATGAGCGGTACTTTTCTTCTTGAGCACGACAGTGAGTAGTGATTGCGAAATCGATCCGTAGATCCACAACTTCACAAGGCCATCGATGCGTGCCCAGTAGGTGTCATCGGTGCCGCTGGGTAAGGTGCTCCCGTCGAGATGTCCCATAACTCCGAAGCTTAGGCAATGGGTTTCAAACAATTCTCTCCACGCATCGTAGTTGAATTCTTCCATATCGAGCGTGATCGGGATGTGGGATTTTTATATTACTCACACCGAATGGTTTTTCGGATTGGGGAATTTCGGCAGCCATGGCGTAGGGAAGAATAAAGAAGACAAAGAAGACAAGGTTGAAGAAGGAGAAGAAGACGGCGCTAGGTTTAGGATTTTTGGAGAGGCTCTGATACCATGAAACTTGGCATAAATCTCCCTTGCCTTCTATTCTCATTGATCACCAATATATACACTTTGACAATAATAATTGGAAATACATACAGATATGGTAATACATAAATATAGGACTAATTTGTTATATTAGTCCATAATATCCGCTATCATTCCCAACGAGTTTGGCAGAGCTTGCAACACAATGGTTTGAAGTGGTATTCCCAACGTTTGAGGCCCCAACTCACCGAGAAAGTCAAATAGAGGATCTATCGATAGCCAAGAGTCAACCAAAAGCTGCATTTGTCCCCTTCCCCAACTCTTCATCGGATCAGGTTCTTTGCAAGTGGCATCAATTTCAGAATTTTCTTCCGCGCCCAACTTCCTTGATTACTTTGCTTAAGTGATTAACAGGTGTTTTCCAACCAAGCGACCCATAATGAGCCCCCTCAAGTAAATAAGACCTAAATAAGCATAATGCATAGCATGTTGTTCCAATCTGTGATGTGCCTTAGCCCTAAGCCACCATTCACTTTCGGTCGGCATATAGCACACCATGTGACCTTTATAGAGAAGTATGATCTTATTGAAGATAATTGTGTTACAAGCAAGAGATATATAGAACTAGTGGTTGCTATATCTAGGGAAGAAAATAATGAACAAATCAATTATACAAGATTACAATCACAATAAAATCTCTTAGATTCGTATTTGGTGGGTATAACATATTTTCTTCCATTACGCCCCCGCAAGATGTGTGTCGGTGGAGGCACCAATTTTAAGACGCATGACTTCGAACCTAGAACAAGGTAAAGCCTTCATAAGGCCATCGGCCAGCTGGTCCTTGGACGACACATGAGCAACACGTAACTTGGTGTCTTGAATGAGCCCAAGAATGAAACACCGGATTTATAGCCAAGTATGTTGCTCCAACATTATCGCAATATATAACAGGTATAACATGTATGGGGATGTCGAGTTCAGAGAGTAAGGACGTGAGCCACCGTACCTCAGAAGCTATCGTCGATACAAATTTATACTCAACTTCCATCGATGATTTGGCAGCAAAACGTTGCTTCTTTGAGCTCCAGGATATCGGATTATTGCCCAAGTAAACAATGTATGCACCAGTGGACGTGTAGTCATCTTTGTCACCTCCCCAATCGGCGTCCGAAAAAGCGTGAAGAGTGAATGGAGAATTGGTGTTAAAGTGAATACCAAGAGAGGATGTGATGCGCACGCACCGAGTTCTATATTTATAACCCGATCGCATCACTAACAGCAAGTATACTGTAGTTGTAGTACCGGGGTCGATCACGAGGACTAGGTGATATTAATCTATCTTAAGGCTAGGATGACGATGGAAATGGGACTAAAATGATGATGGTGATGATGTGAACTAAACTAAATGAGGAAATAGGAATAAACGGTTAACAATCAATGATTCAAGCATTGTAGGTTCAGGATCCCTTTTGATTTGCATGGATAGTTAAAGATGATATGATGTCTATGATATTCATTTCCAAATAAGGGATTTCAAGCATCTTAAATAGAGTTTGTCTCTCCCAAGCTTTTCAAATTTCACATTTAATGTTTTTGGAATTTGTTTTTGACCACATGAATGTTTGTGGTTTCTTTATTTATTTATTTTTTATCTTTTTGTAGCCTATAAATAGGCAAAGAAATCAGATTATCAAAAATATATATGAGTTTTCTTTGAGTGTCACTTTTAGTGAGTTTGAGCTTTTAGCTCATGGTTCTTTTTGGAACCTTTGAACTTATCGAATGGAGTGATTCCGTTCGTGGCGTTCATCCCGACTTATCAAACGCTAGCTCATAAGCATTTGTGGCGCCTCCGCGATACCGATATTTCTAGTCCAGGTTTGATAGGGGTTTAGGACGGTTCGTTAGAATGTCTGGGCCTAGGTTTCTATCATTATTTTGGTAGGGGTTTAGGAAGGTTCTTTGGAATGTCTGGGCCTAGGTTTCGATCAGTTTCTTCAGCTTTTGGCAGTACTCGTGAACACTTAGGTCGCCTATGGTGAGCGTGTGAAGTTCATGCTCAAGTTGGATTGCTCGAGCTTCCTTGTTATCACGAAATTGATTTTCCAATCTCATCCACAATGCATGAGCGGTACTTTTCTTCTTGAGCACGACAGTGAGTAGTGATTGCGAAATCGATCCGTAGATCCACAACTTCACAAGGCCATCGATGCGTGCCCAGTAGGTGTCATCGGTGCCGCTGGGTAAGGTGCTCCCGTCGAGATGTCCCATAACTCCGAAGCTTAGGCAATGGGTTTCAAACAATTCTCTCCACGCATCGTAGTTGAATTCTTCCATATCGAGCGTGATCGGGATGTGGGATTTTTATATTACTCACACCGAATGGTTTTTCGGATTGGGGAATTTCGGCAGCCATGGCGTAGGGAAGAATAAAGAAGACAAAGAAGACAAGGTTGAAGAAGGAGAAGAAGACGGCGCTAGGTTTAGGATTTTTGGAGAGGCTCTGATACCATGAAACTTGGCATAAATCTCCCTTGCCTTCTATTCTCATTGATCACCAATATATACACTTTGACAATAATAATTGGAAATACATACAGATATGGTAATACATAAATATAGGACTAATTTGTTATATTAGTCCATAATATCCGCTATCATTCCCAACGAGTTTGGCAGAGCTTGCAACACAATGGTTTGAAGTGGTATTCCCAACGTTTGAGGCCCCAACTCACCGAGAAAGTCAAATAGAGGATCTATCGATAGCCAAGAGTCAACCAAAAGCTGCATTTGTCCCCTTCCCCAACTCTTCATCGGATCAGGTTCTTTGCAAGTGGCATCAATTTCAGAATTTTCTTCCGCGCCCAACTTCCTTGATTACTTTGCTTAAGTGATTAACAGGTGTTTTCCAACCAAGCGACCCATAATGAGCCCCCTCAAGTAAATAAGACCTAAATAAGCATAATGCATAGCATGTTGTTCCAATCTGTGATGTGCCTTAGCCCTAAGCCACCATTCACTTTCGGTCGGCATATAGCACACCATGTGACCTTTATAGAGAAGTATGATCTTATTGAAGATAATTGTGTTACAAGCAAGAGATATATAGAACTAGTGGTTGCTATATCTAGGGAAGAAAATAATGAACAAATCAATTATACAAGATTACAATCACAATAAAATCTCTTAGATTCGTATTTGGTGGGTATAACATATTTTCTTCCATTACGCCCCCGCAAGATGTGTGTCGGTGGAGGCACCAATTTTAAGACGCATGACTTCGAACCTAGAACAAGGTAAAGCCTTCATAAGGCCATCGGCCAGCTGGTCCTTGGACGACACATGAGCAACACGTAACTTGGTGTCTTGAATGAGCCCAAGAATGAAACACCGGATTTATAGCCAAGTATGTTGCTCCAACATTATCGCAATATATAACAGGTATAACATGTATGGGGATGTCGAGTTCAGAGAGTAAGGACGTGAGCCACCGTACCTCAGAAGCTATCGTCGATACAAATTTATACTCAACTTCCATCGATGATTTGGCAGCAAAACGTTGCTTCTTTGAGCTCCAGGATATCGGATTATTGCCCAAGTAAACAATGTATGCACCAGTGGACGTGTAGTCATCTTTGTCACCTCCCCAATCGGCGTCCGAAAAAGCGTGAAGAGTGAATGGAGAATTGGTGTTAAAGTGAATACCAAGAGAGGATGTGATGCGCACGCACCGAGTTCTATATTTATAACCCGATCGCATCACTAACAGCAAGTATACTGTAGTTGTAGTACCGGGGTCGATCACGAGGACTAGGTGATATTAATCTATCTTAAGGCTAGGATGACGATGGAAATGGGACTAAAATGATGATGGTGATGATGTGAACTAAACTAAATGAGGAAATAGGAATAAACGGTTAACAATCAATGATTCAAGCATTGTAGGTTCAGGATCCCTTTTGATTTGCATGGATAGTTAAAGATGATATGATGTCTATGATATTCATTTCCAAATAAGGGATTTCAAGCATCTTAAATAGAGTTTGTCTCTCCCAAGCTTAAACTCACTACCCAAGGAATCAATTTACCTATCTCCCAATTATCTAAATGATCCTTTGATGCATGAATGCTCTCTATCACAAACCTAGGCAAGCAAAACCATTTCCCAATGTGAATGTCTCACCTATTTGGTGTTTAGTTCCAAACAACACTCCCATATCCCTATGATCAATGTGTTCTAATATCATACCAACTAAGATTTCGCCAAAGTTGGAAGCATGAAGTACAAAACACCAAACCTATGGAAAAAGAACTCATAAACACCATAGTTAAACATATGAATCCATTATAAAAATGGGGATCCCTCACCCACAACTAAGTTTCTACTCCATGTTCAAAAGAGGGAAACAAAGAGAAACAAAGAAGAACATGGTAGAAAAGAGAAAGAAAGGCTTAGTGTGGTCTTCAATGGTGATGATCTCCTCTTCTTCTCCTTCTCCAAGTCTTCCCTTCCTCCCCAAGTTCTCCTCTCCTCCAAAAGTGGCTGATTTCAAAGTGCCCAAAAAGTCCCTTAGACTCCTCCCTCTTTCCTCTTTTGTGAAAAACCCTAAAAGGCTTCTTTGTTTTCTGTAGATGGGCTTCTAAAGTGGGCCAAATCTGAGTAGATTTTCGTCAAGCCTAAAGCAGGAGGTAGACTGTATAAGTGAGTGGTAGCTCGGAATTTTCGACATAGCATAAAATCTGAGCCGCTTGCTAGATTAATCGAGTTGTAGCTCGGTTCTTCTGTTCTGTTTGTACTCTTTGCTTTCAGCTTGTTTTGCTCGTTTTTCGCCTCCAAAAACTCCATCTGACACCTAGTTCTGCACAACATAGAAACAAAGGCATACTCTACCCATAGATGGTCTCCACATGCATGGAGTTAGTAGGAAATGCATCAAATGTCACAAAGAAAATGCATGTAAAAACGATGTGATCAAGGAGGTTCCGGAAATGTATCGTAGAATACGCTTGATGGCCTTCCAGTGTTCTTCGGTTGGGCGATGCATATATTGAGATAGCTTATTGACAGCATAGGCTATGTCGGGCGAGTGAGGAGTAAATATTGAAGACCTCCAAGAGCTTGTCAATATTCATTGGCATCACTTAGAGGTGTTCCCATTTGAGTCGAAAGGGTTGTTGTAGATGCCAATGGAGTTGGAACCGGTTTTGCATCAGTCATCTTATGGTAAGCAAGTATATCATGAATATATCTCCGCTGAGTGAGTAGAAGGCCTCGGTTTGTAGAATTCACTTCAATGCCAAGGAAGAAGGAGAGCTTGCCAAGGTCTTTGAGTGATAAACGTTGTGCAAGAATATCAATGAACAGTTGTACTCTTGAGCGTCACTTCCCGTGATTATGATGTCATCAACATAGACAATCAAGTACAAGGTAATGTGTCCATGATGAAAAATGAGTAGGGAGGAGTCGGCTAAGGAATTGAAAAACCCGGATTGCTTGAGGAAGAGGCGAAGCTCGTTATGCCAAGCTCTTGGAGCTTGTTTGAGTCCATACAATACTTTGTGAAGTTCGCATATGTGAGACGGATGATCGGGAACCACAAACCCGAGAAGTTCACTACAAAAAAAATGGTCATTTCCAACGGGTAAATCCGTTGGAAATTAACGTTTCCAACGGATTTATCCGTTGGAATTTCGTCGTTAGAAATCGGTGTCCGTTGGAAAACCGTTGGAATTTTCAACGGAATTGCAACGAATTTTTCCGTTGGAAATTTCCAACGGATTTCCAACCGGCATCCGTTGGAAATTTCCAACGGATTTTCCAACCGATATCCGTTGGAATTTTCCAACAGAATTTTCAACCGCATTCCGTTGGAATTTTCCAATGAAAAATTCGAAACATATTCCCGACCCCGACACCGACCCCGACACCGATCCCGACCCCGACACCGACACCGACCCAACCCGACACCGACATCGACACCAATCCGATCCGACCAAACCACGATCCCGAAACTCACTTCCCAGTAGGTCACCCATCCTTCCACTGCTCCAGCTCAATCCTCTTTAACCCTAGAGTTCCAATTAGAACTCTTCCAACTCCTCCAAGTTAAACTTCTGATATCATATAACATTAATATATATACATATTCAAATTCATATAT
>NW_010967136.1:735819-773740 GCF_000463585.1 Tarenaya hassleriana
TTTCAATTAAAATCCAAATTTTCAACCGATGTCCGTTGGGATTTTTTTTTAAAATTTTCAAAAAAATTTCCAACCGGCGTCCGTTGGAATTCGGTTGGAATTTTTTTAAAAACAATTTCCAAAACAAATTCCAACCGGCATCCGTTGGAATTCCGTTGGAATTTTTTTCAAAAATTTCCAAAAAAATTTCCAACCGGCATCCGTTGGAATTCCGTTGGAATTGTTTTCTAACAAACATCCGTTGGAACTCCGTTAAAAATTTGCAACCGATTTTTCCAACGTTAATCCGTTGAAAATTTCCAACGGATATCCGTTGGAAATACCGTTGGAAATTTCCAACCCAATTTTTCAATTGAATACGTTGAAAATTCCGTTAAAAATTTCCAACGGGTGTTTCCAACGGATACCCGTTGGAAATTTTCAACAGAATTTTAACAGAAATCGTCGTTGAAACGCCGTTGAAAACCGTTGAAAATCCGTTGGAAATTTTCCAACGGACAAATCCGTTGGAAAATCCGTTGGAATTCGAGGATTTTTTTGTAGTGGTTGTACCATGTACACATCATCATGTGATGTGCCTTGGAGAAATGTATTACTGACATCAACTTGTCTAAGCTCCCACCCCTTCGAGACTGCAATACTTATAATAACTTTGGATTGTTGCCGCTTTAATCACCGGGCTAAATGTCTCCGTATAATCAAGCCTCGGTCTTTGGTGAAACCCTTTAGCCATGAGCCTTGTTTTATGCATGTCAATAGTACCGTTAGAGTGTCGTTTAATGCGATAAACCCATCGGCATCCACTCAAATTGAAAGAGGGATCCGGTGGAACCAAACTCCATGTTCGGTTTCGGATAAGAGCATTGAACTCATCCGTTGTTAGTAGTTACCATGTATTTAGGAAAATCTTTTCAAATTGATTCTCTGTATCATATTATTTCCTAATTCTTTTCATGTGTAACTTGTATATAATCTCTTGTACGCATTACTCATTCTGATCAATAAAGAATTATTTCTCCAAAGTGTTATATGTTATCAAGAGCCTATTGTCTAAAGACACAAATGCCCCCAAAACCCTAGTGTTTTTTTTCATTCTTCTTTCTCCCTCTCACCACCAATGATTCCCATGGCTGTCAACATTCATTCTAGCTCCTACACCATCCCAAATGACAATGTCACTCCTCACAACTTGGAAGATCCTGTCTCTACATTGATTAGCATCTGTATCCAACGTTTCCAAATTTACGGGAACAAACTACATCACATGGAGCATTCAACTCTATGCTCTCTTGGAAGGCTATAATCTCGAGACCTACCTTGATCCGGCCAACGCTCCGCCACCAACAATTATATCCAACAACACCATCACCCCGAATCTGGCCTTCATTCCATGGCACCGCCAGGATCGGCTCGTCTTCTCGGCCCTCCTTGGATCTATCTCCGGGCCATCACAAGCTCTTGTCGCTACAGCCACTTCGTCGACTTCTGCGTGGAAGACACTCACCGACACCTATGGTCGCTTGAGTCGTGGACATGTCAAACAAATCAAGGAGCAAATGAGGCGTTACACCAAGGGCTCCAAAAGCATTGACGAGTATATGTGTTTTTTCAAAACCAAGGCAGATGAACTCGCTTTACTTGGCAAACCCATGAGTCATGAAGACTTAGTCGATCTCGTTCTCGGTGGTCTAAGCGACGACTAGAAACCCGTCAAAGATATTGTCCATGCTCGCGACATGTCCATCACCTTTGTGAAATTACATGAGAAACTCCTTTCCCATAAGGTTGATCTGGCGGTCTCAAGCCCCTCGGATGCCACCAACAGCACTCGCCCGCATTGGCGTCCCCGTGGAGCCCGACATAACTCGGCTTTCTCTTCATCGAGATCACCGTCATTCCATCATAACTCGCCTATGTCTAGGCTGCCTTCTCGACCTTACCTTGGCAAATGCCAACTTTGTGGAGTTCAAGGTCATACTGCACGCACATGGCATCTCCTACCCTCCTCGGTTGCTCGACCCTCGGACCAGCATGCTTCTCTCGACAATCACCATTGGAGGCCGAGTGCACTTCATGCAAGCATCTTGCCTTCGCCATCTTCATCCCCATGGCTGCTTGATTCGGGGGCCTCCCATCATGTCACCACCGACTTAGCAAATTTATCACTTCATTCAACATATCAAGGCGGTGATGAAGTTGTCATTGGAGATGGCTCGGGGCTTCTGATAACACACACCAGTTCCTCAACTCTTCCCTCTATCTCTAGACAACTTTCTCTTGATAATATTCTTTGTGTTCCATCCATGCATAAGAACCTACTTTCCATTCATCAACTTTGTTCCGCTAACAATGTTTTCGTGGAATTTTCTCCCGTTTCTTTCAAGTCAAGGGTCTCAACACGGGGGCAACCCTAGCGACCGGACCACTTAAAAATAGTGTGTATGAATGGCCAGCGTTTTCCTTGTCTTCCTCGTCCGTCAATAAGCCCTCGGTTCTTGCCATGTCAAGTGTCAAGACCTCTCTCTCCGAGTGGCACTCTAGATTAGGTCATTCGTCGCGTGAAATTCTTGATTTCGTTGTTTTACGTTTTTCTCTTCCTTTGTCTTCTACTTCCAAACATCCTTTGTCTTGTGAGTCTTGCTATATTAATAAAAGTCATAAACTTCTATTTCATACTTCTTCAGCTAGTTCCACACGTCCACTTGAACTCATTTATTCGGAGTATTGACGTCCCTGGTCACTTCATTTGACGATTTTAAATATTATGTCATTTTTGTCGACCATTTCACGAGATACACTTGGTTTTATCCACTTCGTCAAAAATCTCATGTAGCCAAAATTTTTCTCCATTTCAAAGCCCTAGTTGAAAATCGGTTTCACACAAAAATAGAAACCATTTTCTCCGACAATGGTGGTGAATACATTGGTCTTCGTGAATTTCTTTCTTCTCACGGGATCTCTCACATACTTCTCCTCACACTCCGGAATACAATGGTATTTCGGAGCATAAACACCGACATATAGTCGAAACCGGTCTCACTCTTCTATCCCGTGCCTCTATTCCATCCGACCTTTGGACCTATGCACTTCCAACGGCGGTCTATCTCATAAACCACCTTCCTTATTCGGTTCTTCAAGGTCATTCTCCCTTTGAGCTTCTATTTGAAACATCTCCAAACTATACGAAACTCCGATCATTCGGTTGTCTATGCTTCCTGTGGCTTCGACCCTATTCGAACCACAAACATCAACCTAGGTCTATCCCATGTGTCTTTTTTGGGTACTCTCCTACCCAAAATGCTTTTCTTTGTCTTCATGTCCCCATATCTCGGCTATATGTTTCTCGTCATGTCGAGTTCGTCGAAACGGAGTTTCCATACTCTCGCCAAATCTCGGTTTTTAACTCTTCATTCGAGAGTGCCTCATTTCCATCTCCTCCTCTCTCATCGTGTCTTCCATCTAGGCCTGCCATTCATCGCCCGCCAACGGTGCCGGAGATGCCCTCATGTCCGGATCTAACACCTGCTCGAAACAACGACACCCTACTCTCACACCAACCACCAACTTCACCACCATCTCCACATAACTTGCTACACACGCCACCTTCTCCTACCATACCATACCAAACACCTCACTCTTGACCACCCTGTCAACCTTACCAGCCGACACCGAAGCCACCGAACCAATACCACCAACCATAAACACACACCCCATGGTCACTAGATCGAAGAACAACATATCCAAACCCGCTTCCAAACTCACTCTCTCGACCATACTTGACCCACACCGAGACGAGGAACCTACGTGTGTGTCTCAAGCCCTAAAAGATCCGAAATGACGTGGAGTTCAATGCTCTTCTCCGCAACGGGACTTGGAGTCTTGTACCTCCGGACCCATCCTACAATATTGTAGGTTGCAAATGGGTTTTTCGAACTAAACATTTGTCTGATGGTTCTATTGACATGTATAAAGCACGACTTGTGGCTAAAGGGTTCCACCAAGTCCGGGCATCGACTTCACTGACACCTTTAGCCCGATCATCAAACATGCAACAATTAGAGTAGTTCTAAGCATTGCGGTATCTCACGGTTGGACACTTCGCCAACTTGATGTCAACAACGCCTTTCTTCAAGGAACACTTGAAGAGGATGTTTATCTCGCTCAACCCCCGGGTTTCATTGATCGGGACCGACCTACATTCGTGTACAAGCTCCACAAAGCTCTCTATGGGTTGAAACAAGCTCCTCGAGCATGGTATAACGAGGTTTCTACTCAACTCTGGCTTTGTCAACTCCCTTGCCGATGCGTCACTATTCATCTTCAAGTGCAATGGAGTCATCACTGATGTCCTCGTTTATGTCGATGATATCTCTATCATCGGCAACAACATGAAGAAAGTTCAAGAATTCATTGACACTTTGGCTCGTCGTTTCTCAATCAAGGACCTTGGCTCACTTTCTTACTTCCTTGGCATGGAAGTAACTCGGACAAAGGATGGAATCCTCCTCTCCCAAAGACGATACATTTCCGATATTCTTACACATCATGCCATGTCCGCTGCAAAACCAATTCCCACACCTCTTCCTTCGACGTCGGCTCTTACCATGCATTCGGGCACAACACTAGATGATCCCGGTGAGTTTCGGCAAGTCCGATACAACCTTCAATATCTCCTATTCACCCGACTAGACATTGCCTTTGTTGTCAACAAATTGTCTCAATACATGCAACGTCAAACGTCCGATCATTGGCAAGCCTTGAAGCAAATTCTTCGCTACCTTGGAGTAGGGGTGAGCATGGGCGGGTACCCGGACTTTTTAGAGTGTCTTTATCTTGATCCCAGTCTCGTCGGGTTTTTTATTGGAATGTCTCGATCTCTATCTCGCGAAGCCCGAGACACAAGTTCGGGTACCTGTGATACCCGAACCCGAACTCATGTAAAATTAAAAAAAATATTGAACAAATTTACAAAATTAATACACCAATAACATAAAATTCAACATCTAAATATATCCAAAATACTTCATAATTATATAAGTTTAATAAAATCCAAAATACATCATGATTCATAAGTTCAACAACATCAAAAAAACATAAAATTCACAAGTTCAACAACGTCCAAAACATATCCAAAATCCATCATAATTCTTGAACACATATGAAGAACATACCTACACAAACACAAAAAAATACATATATAAGTTAGAATCAAGAACACGTTAGAATAAAAAATCAATAACAAAAGATATTGAAACACATATTGAAACACCTCATCATCCGGTTAAATAACCCGCTTCTTTCTCAAATGAAGGCTTTGATGGAAAATCTGCAAAATTAAACATTTAGTTTAAACTTTAGAGTATGCAAAATCTAACATATACGAACAATCAACTAATAAAAAATATATCTTCTTCCAAGGTAGAGAGATCATCCAACATTGCTTGTACATTGACCGGTGTCGTATAATCCTTTCGAATCCAATCTTGTGTACAAATGAGTGCTTAACAAGTCGAGTACTTAAAGAGCTACGGTATGGATCTATAACACGACCACCTGTACTAAAAGCAGACTCGGAGGCAACGGTTGATACCGGTATAGCCAACACATCTCTTGCCATATCAGAAAGAATGAGATATTTAGAACCGGTATTTTTCGACCAATAAAGAACATCAAAATCTGTGTTCTCTTCATTCTCGGGAACATCCTCCAAATAGGCTTCCAACTCATTCTTTTTGGAGATGTGCCCAGTGTCTCTATAATTCCTAAACATCTTAAGCAAATAAGCAGTTGATGTACGCTTTGTCACTTCAGAACTAGTCCCGCTTGATGTCACTTCTGAGTCCACTTGACTACTAGACGCTTGGGTTTCAGCAAATCTATTTGACTTTTAATATTCAAACAGATTTTCCAAGGCAGCCTTCGCTTTTCCAATCATCTTACTCGCCTTATCTTCATCATTGTAAATCTCCTTAATCATAAAATTGACATATGTCATCTTAAATCGTGGATCAAGCACAGTTGCGATGAAAATGATCACATTGATGTCATCTGACAACCAATATTTGTCAAATTTCTTTTTCATCCTCTCAGCCATAGATCGTTTAAATGGATCATCACAATCCATAACCTGTTGAATCTTGCATCCTACAGCAAAAATCGCCTTCATATACTCATTCCCCGTGACATATCGTGTACCAGACACCTCCAAAATAGCTTCGTAAAAGCATTCAAGGATTGGTAATAAGGATTCTACATAATCCCAATCAATAGTCGTTGGAGGACCAAATCCTTTTTTCCTCAAATCAACAACATACTTATCATCCATAGAAGTAAGCATATCAAATCCCGACCTAAGTCTTATAGCCGACTCCAACATCAGTATGTAGAATTCCACCGAGTTTCAACTTCTAAACAGACACCACATTTAGTGGACAACTTTTTGCGAATCAAACATTTGTTGAACTTGTCTGCTCTACTTGTCGAGGATCTAACATAACGAACATCACCTCGAATTCTAGATATAGACTCATGTATCTCAGCCAAACCATCTCTAACAATCAAACCCAAAATATGAGCCCCAAACCTCATATGCAAGAAATCCCCATCAAGTATGCTTGATCCACTTTTTTTAAACTGTCTCTGCAAATATTCGATTCCCACATCATTTGAACTTGCATTATCAACTGTCACTGTCAAAACTCCTTCAATTCCCCATTGAACTAAACAATGCTCGACAAACTTTTCTATGGTTTCACCCGCGTGATTAGGGATTGGACAAAAGTTTATGATCTTTTTCCTCATCTTCCAATCGTCATCAATATAATGAGCTGTCAAACTCATATAATTGATGTTTTGAACAGATGTCCAAGTATTCGTCGTTAGAGAAACACTTCCTTTGAATCCCATGAAAAACTTATGCAACTTCATCCTCTCTTCGAGAAACAAATTCATGCAGTCTCTTACAATCGTTCTACGTGAGGGATAATAAAACGGGGCTGGACAATCCTCATAAATAAGATGAATCCCTCCTTTTCAACAAACCTAAATGGCAACTCATCTATAATGATCATCATCACTAAGGCTCTTCGGGATTCTTCCTGATCAAATGTCATAAAAGATGGAATTCCTACTGAAGAGTCAGTTTTTGGCTCATGAAACAATGTCGTTTGCTTCAATCTCTTACTAGCTCTTTGATCCTCACTATCATCATCACGGGGAGCCTTTTTACATATCCTCAAGTGTTTAAGCATTGCACTAATTGATGTACCCGCTGCGATCATGCAACTAATTGATGTTTGACAATAATTGCAAACAGCTTTTTTACCATCCGGGTTTCTTTTATAATGGTTCCATGCATCAATGATACACGCCTTGGCTCAGAGAGGATGGAACAAGGCCGAATCACAGTCTCTCGCACTTCACGGAGAAGGCTCTCGACTTTCGATCGGGTATGGTGTTCGAAGGGGAAGGGTGGTTCTCGGAATCAGTCACGGATCAAGAGATGCTCGACGTAATTCTGAAAAGAAAGATAGATGGAACGAAGGGGAAGAATAGATAGTGAACCTCGGACATACCATGGCTTGAGTTCGGACACACCAAACTCGTGATCTCGGACACACCGAAGATCGGGATAAATTTCGGATAAACCGAAGAAGAATTTATAAAACTCGAAATGTTTGAGACATTCTACAAGTTTGATTACAAATGATGCACTACAAGGCCTTTATATAGGCTATATTCTGAACTACAACATTAAATGACAAGAACATGCGAGGGGGGTAAGAGTCCAATGTATTAAATGAGATGGTTGTGAAGCTAGTTGTTGGAGTTGCCTTGATGTTGCATTAAATGAGGTGGTTGGGAAGCTAGTTGTTGGAGTTGCCTTGATGATGAAGAAGCTTCCTTTGGGTAATTGTCTTGCACTCCAAGCAACTTCCTTTTACTTGGTGGCTTCGATCTGATGTATGCTTTCGTCAAGATCTTCGTTTCGAGATGTTGTTGGGCCCGATGTGCTCATCAATCAAATTTAATTTTAGGTACCTTAATGTCAGCACCCGAAGGCTCCGGTTCAGTTGCTTGAGGAGCCATAGAAACCTGAAGTGTTTGGTCGGGACATCGCAATGTTTTCCTCTGAATTTGAATGGTCTGTCGTAGAAGACATAAATCTGCAAATACATACATATGTTTATTGTTAAAAAAAATTAACAACAAAAGCAAGTCACCGCAAAATTCCTGGAATTGATGTATAAATCATTTTTAATCTCTTTCTGTCACTATTCGATGCATGTAAATCTACTCTTCTGTATAAATTCCTAAAATGAAATCCACAATAGCGGAGAGAATGGAACACTGACCCTCTCTATCTTCTTCGGCTGAAACAACAAGGAGCTTCACCGTCACCTGAAACAAGGAGACGTTGGTTCGGTCTCTTCACCCAGGAACAAGGAGAAAGGAGCTTCACCGTCACCTGAAACAACAACAAAATTGAACACGGATTAACCAACATCGCCGGACAGAGATGTTGGTTCGGTCTCTTCACCAACATCGTCGAACAGAGAGGAACAGGGAGGAAGAACATTTACCTCGAATTGGAGAGCAAGGCAGAGACAAAGAGACTAAACCAAGGAGTGCAAGGCAGGGACCGAATCGAGACAGAGTAAATCAGAGACCGAGAGCACGGCGGAGATACCGAACTGAGAGTGAGAGAGAGTAAGCCAGAGATGGAGATACCGGTCTGTGTTCGTCACTCGACGACAAAACTAAGACCTGACGGAGAGCACGACCGAGAGCACATGACGGGATAATAAAATGGGGCTGGACAATCCTCATAAATAAGATGAATCCCTCCTTTTCAACAAACCTAAATGACAACTCATCTATAGTGATCATCATCACTAAGGCTCTTCGGGATTTTTCCTGATCAAATGTCATAAAAGATGGAATTCCTACTGAAGAGTCACTTTTTGGCTCATGAAACAATGTCGTTTGCTTCAATCTCTTACTAGCTCTGTGATCCTCACTATCATCAGGGGGAGCCTTTTTACATATCCTCAAGTGTTTAAGCATTGCACTAGTTGATGTACCCGCTGTGATCATGCAAACTAATCTTCGAATTAGATCACCACCAAAAATATAATAGAAGGATTAGATGATTAGATAGAAAAATTATCAACATTATTAGCTGCTCTTAATATACCCGAAGAAGAACAACATGATGAAACTGAAAAAATTGTCTTAGACTATAGTAGTGATGAAAATCCCTACGAAAATCCATATGACAACACATGATGAATATCAAGGATACAAAGATCATGGATACGAATTATATCAAAACCAATATATTCCGAAATGAAACAATTGGAGAAAAGTTCATTTTAAATATATTCCAAAATATGATACATTTAATATAAAATCTTCAGAAATATTAAACCAAGATTGTGAAATTAATCCAATAAGAGAATTACACCCTCACGAAATGTTAAGTTACTTAGAACATAAAACAACATGAATAGTATATAACTACTTAATAGGATTATCATCAGGAATAAAAGCAGAAAAAATTCTAAGATCAACTGCATGAGAAACATTTCTTAGACTAATCGACGTAATATGAGAAGAATTTCTTGGAAGAACTTCTAACGCACAACTAAGAGAAACACAAATATCATAAGCTGCATTATGGAAAATAGTAAATCTTAGAATTTGCAATATGTGCTATCTTGAAGCATTCATTTGCGAATTCAGAGATCATTACTATCAACTTGCAACAGATAAGAAAATAGTAGCCGAAGAATTATTCTTTGATAAACTACCTTTATCGATATCAGAAGAAATAAAAACTATATTTCAGAATAAAGTAAATGAATGACAAATCCCCAATACTCTGGGAGGAAGAATAACAACATTAAAAGATTGACATTTATTCCAATGCAACCAAGAAAAACGAAAACAAGAAGCAAAAATTGATAAATTATGTTGTGGAGCAATATCATGACAAATAGACAAATATGGTTGTGAACCTATTCGCCAAAACATAAGAAAAAGAAATGGAGAAAAATTCCATATAAAAAAACAGAAAACAAAAATATATACCACAGAAATATTTCAGAAATAGAAAACAATACAAAAAGAAAAACTATGATAAGAAGGACACACACTATCCTTCTAAGAAAAATAATTGCAAATGTTGGTTATGACAAGAAGAAAGACATTATGCAAATGAATGTCCTAAAAAATGTAAGAAAAAAGAAACAGAAATATTACGAATAATATAGGATATGGGCTTGGCTTTGAACCAATCGAATAAGATCCAGAGTTTGACTCTGATATCGAAATATATGCATATACTACTGAATCATCTGATTCAGAAAATGAATAGAAAAAATACTAAAATCAGAAAACCCTAATGCAACATTTATACAAATAACTATTTAAAAGAAAAAACTATTAGCATACATAGACACTAGAGCAACTCTGTGTTTTGCTAAAAGAAATATCATCAAAAAATTGGTACGATTAGAAAAACCACTATGGATAGTTGTCGCTGATAAATCAGCCCATGAAATCTGGTATGTGGCTCAACACGTATCAATACTTATTGAGACTAAAATATTTCCAGCAAAAACAATATATCAACATGATTCTGGATTAGATATAGTTATAGGAAATAATTTTCTAAAATTATATCAACCATTTATATAGAGAATAAAAACGATCAGCTTGAAAGCACCTAAAATAGAAAACCAAAAATCAGAATTAGTTACAATAAAAATAATAACAAAAAATGAAATAATAAAATCTATTATAGAAAATTTAAAAAACAGACTAATATTTATAAGTATGACTCATTGAACAAAAGCTTGAGGAAATATGTAGCGATAACCCATAGATATAAAAAATACAAATGAAGAACTAATAGTAATAAAATTAAAAAACCCCGAAGATGAAATCAATATATCAAATAAAATGCAATATATCCATAGAGATATGGAAGAATTCACCAAAGAATGCAAAGAACTACTAGATAAAGGTATTATACGAGAAAGCACGAGTCCACACTCGGCCCCAGCTTTCTACGTGGAAAATAATAATGAGATAAAACGAAAAAAAAGGAAGAATGGTAATAACCTATAAAAACTAAATGAAGCAACTATTGAAAATAGTTATAAATTACCAAGAAATGATTATATTCTCGAAAGAATAAAAGGAAAAAACTGGTTTAACAGTCTAGATGCTAAATCAGGATATTGACAACTTCGATTGTCAACAGAAACAAAACCATTAACGGCATTTTCATGCCCTCCACAAAAACATTATGAATGGAATGTTCTTCCATTTGGATTGAAACAAGCATCATCAATATATCAACAATTCATAAATATAAATCTCCATAGATTAGAAGAATATTGTCTAGCATACATTGATGATATCATAATATTTACAAACGGATCACAATCAGAACACACTGAAAAATTAATCACCGTTCTAAAGCGATCCAGAGAAAAGGGATTAATTATTTCTAAAAAGAAATCAAAACTAGTGCAATAAGAAATTGAATATCTTGGATTAAAAATAAATAACAATGGAGAAATTAAACTAACAAATAATGTACATGAAAAAATACAACAATTTCCTAATGAATTAACAAACAGAAAACAAATACAAAGGTTCCTTGAGTGTCTTAATTATGTTTCTGAACAAGGATTTCTCAAATCCCTAGCAAAGGAACGAAAATAATTACAAAAGAAAATATCAGACAAAGTACCATGGTCTTGGTCTAACCAAGATACAAATCTAGTAAAACATATAAAAGAAAATATAAAGATATTTCAAAGTTATACAATCAACGACGAAAGACTTTCTGATCATTGAAACAGATGCATCTAAAGAAGTTTGGGCATGATGCATGTTAGCAATAAAAGATGAAAAAGAATTACTCCATCTTGACCAATACGGTCGTACCGATAATAATGAAGTACCAAAAACTGAAAAACAAAATACAATATTATGCAAATATATTTCAGGAACATTTTCAAAAACTGAGATGAACTATCCAATTCATGAGCTCGAAACACATGCTTATCTTCGAACTCTAAAGAAATGGAAAATTGACTTATTATAAACACGGTTCGAATTAAGAACTGATTCACAATACGTAACAGGATTTTGGAGATATAAAATTCAACCAGAATTCCAAAAAGGACGATTAATTCGATGACAATTAGAATTACATCAATTTGAACCATATATTAAATATATTAAATCCGCAAATAATTGTTTTGCAGACACTCTAACAAGAGAATGGAAGAAATAATCAAGACAATTCAGAATCAGATCAGTCAAAAAGACACACAGATTAAAACAGTTCAAGAAAATCTCTCAAAACTCTTTTGAAGAGAGGGAGGAGTTGATCAAATCTTTGAATATCATCATAAAAGCAACTGGTGGAATACCAGTAGAAGATAAAAAGCAAGAACAAGAAAAAGAATCAGAAAAGGTAACACTTCCTACTGACATCAAGGTAGAAGAAAAACCGGACAAATGATATGCTATCTTCAATGGAACTATGCGATCGTTTTGCAACATACTAACGGAAAGAAAGTTTCATACCGAGTTTTCCAGACCAAAGAAGAGGCCCAAAAAGCCCTCAATGAATCATACAAAACCATGACCCAAAAACAACCAGTTGAACCGAAAGTCCAACTACCCTCGATGAGAATACCAAAAATAGCGCAAATAGGAACCACACAAGCAAAAGAAGCCATGAAACAAGTCACCCTCGAAAAATACCAGACCTACTAGGCAAGCCTATCTTCATTGGAGAAGCCAACCCATTAATGACCTTTGATTAACTTCAATATGGATTAGTCGACAGTATTTATACTGATTCGATGAAAATATTCGAAGAATTTCCAAGGAATTATTTCGAACGATTCGCGAATAAAAAGACCATTTTTATGAAGATTAAAAGTTCAATCCGATCTTCGGACAAGACAAGATCATACAGTCACATGCTGTAATACACCTCGGAGTAGCAAATGGAGAATTGCCCTCAAGAGATGATGCATCAGATTATGAGATCCCAGATGATTTGGAAGCTCATTCATTACTTGGAGTTTTCAAGGCGTCAAGAAAGATCCTTGCAGACTCAGAGATCAAGGTGAATTATGCTACCAACAACGTCTTGATGATCACATACAACAAGGATACAATTTCAAAGGAAGAAATGTAAGCAGTAGCAGATTTCGAATTAGACTTCTATCACTTAGAAAAAAAATTTGCAGGATTAGAAGAATCCATCAAGGAACAGCTCTGTAGTTTCCTGATGAGGTATGACGACCACAAATGCACTATCTGCAAAGAACTAAAGGACAAGATGGAAAAGAACAGCCAACCACCATCCAAAAAATCTGAAGACATGTGAAGAAAAAAGCCATGTGACTAGTTGATATAATATGTCGGACCCAATAAAAGATAAGGTTATCAGAAACCTTATCTCTGTAATCTATATTGTACAATTATGCAGTGTCATGTGTTTAAGTCGAGCCCCGGTTTGAGATTCTTATCCTGACCGATAGGGTTCCAAAGTTGTACAAATATGAGATCTCCCCGTTTGGAGAACTAAGAGTGAAATAAACCTACTTGTTTTAGAACTTTCTCTGAAAGATATCTCTTAAGAGATTGACTTGAATATTTTCATCTTCTGGAGGCCTTGAACATATTCTTTTGAATCACAAATCAATTATTCCAGAATTCTGGAACTAAACACTATCCCTGAATAAGATGAAAAAGCCGATCAGATCTCTGGATCACCAACGAGGAAACGATCATCACCAACACCAACCGACAGGGATTATTATCTACAAAAGCGAATCAGGTATGACATCAACTTCTGCATCTGATAATTTTATACAATCAGATGAAGAATATTTCTTTGATGGAATTATAGACATAAAAAAATATGAAAAATAAGTTTTGATCTTCAAAAAGATGAAAACTTCGAACAAACTATACTAGAAAAAATAAAGAAACAATTATCAAGAACAAACATAATAAAATTCAGAATCATGGTAGGAAAAACACCAGTACCAATTACAAACTACAGGAGAACTCATTCTACCAATTATTAACAAAGAACAAATCTTAGAACGACTAAGAAATTATCCCGAAAAACAAAGAAAACAAATAACTTACATACACTGTAGTACTATTCAAATAATTATAAAATCAACATTCAAAGAAGATATCGATTCCCCGATTACCTTTCAAATTAGAGATGACAAACTAACCAATTACAAAGAAAGTATTATAGCCGAAAGAAACGGAAATCTTTCTTCTGAAAAAATTAAATTTAACATTAATATACAACTCGGATTATCATTAAAAGATGATAACTCTATAATTATCCAATACAAACTAGATATAACAGATTTTATAGAAAAAGGAAATCACCATTTTTCTATAACCTATCAGATTAACTACGCATTAACAAATAGCCATCACAGTTTAAATTTTAGAAACAAAGATATTATAGAAATAGATGATTTATTTAAACCAGTCATTTATTTAAAAAGACCAAAGCAATAGAACCAGGACGTAAATCGTTGTTACGACTTAATCCAAGATTAAGAATACATGAATCACCATCTTTATTATTCAACACTGAACAATCGGAAGAAAAACAGGAAGACTACTCTAAATTACGAAAAACAATATCACAAATCAACAACCTTACTAAATGAATTTCAACGAAGATTTTATCGAAAAACTATCCCTACTAAACCTTGAAAGTTTACCATGTCTTGATCATCTTGAACAATTATTAGTTGAGACAATAGAAAGTATATTTAGAGGACGAATTTATGAAACAATTGAACGAAATAAACTTAATGAAGAAAATCGAAGAATAAAAATGATTAGCTCGATATTTTATGCAGTAAGAGAAATTAAAAGAGATATTATCGAAAATCCTAACGAATAAAATGGAAAAAATATAAAAAAAATATTGAATTATTAAATACACCAATACGATATTTCGAAACAGAAAGCAGTTTAAGAAGTATGCAATGTACAGTAGAAAAAGAACAAATTAATAATATAATTAGAGAATTAAATAAATTAATTATAATAAAAGTAATAAAAGTTGAATACTTTAGAAAACGTTCATCAAAAGATAATTGTGAATTGATCATGGCTTCCTTTTTTGGAAGAAACATTAAAAAGAATAAAGGAGATATTAAGTTTTTTTGAAAAATGAATTAAAATCTTATGAATAAAATATAATTATTATATTGAAGGACAAAATTGTAATTATTAAAATTATAAGGTCATCGTTGAAGTACAATCGACAATTAAAGTCATTTTTGAAAACGTTAGCGAAACACATGATTACATATGAATTGCTATAATTAGTAACACATATACAAGAGGCAGAACCGCAACACAAATTGAAAACAAAAATGGATTGGGATTTTCATCGAAGAAAATACAATACGGTACTGCTAAAATTGCTAGAATAAAGAGAATTTTAATAAAATTCATCTTAAGATATTTTATTTTCATAGAAAAAGAGAATAGAGTGACATGATTTGGTGTGAGTTGTTTGAGTGAATGGATGAGTGTATTTCATAGAATAAAATTTACTATTCCTACCCTTTAGGAATGAGCCCAAATTTGATTTTTTTTTAATATAGTCCTTGAAATTTATTTTTTTTAAATTATAAATAATTTTATCAATTTATATTATAAAACTATACATACAAAAATAATTAATCAAAACGAATTATTAATTATTTTGTAAATTAATTGATCATATTATATAATTAATTAATTATTAAAAAATCAAATAATTTATAATTGATGTATCATTATATAAAAAAAAAATTGGGAGAATCACCGTAAAATACCTGTACTTTTTCATGGTCTCAATTTAATACATGTACTTTTTTAATTACTGAATAATACCTGTACAATTGGTTTTTCTCCAAATAAATCCTATACTTTTAAATTATTGGCCAAAAAATATCTACCGTCAAATAACCGCCACGTAGACAAACAGAAATCCTACGTGGCGGCGAAATTCTCAACCTCTCTCCTAATCATCGCGTCATGTCATCGCCACATCAGAAATTAAATAAAAAATAAATAATTAATAAATAATTAATAAATTAATTAATAATAATAATTAATTAAATAATTAAAAATCATAAAATAAATAATAAATATATATATATACACATACATACATATATGCATATATACATACGTATATAAATATATACATACACATATATATATATATATACATACATATAAACACACACACATATATATACCATATATAAATATATATATATATACATACATATAAATATACATATACATACACATATACACATACACATATATATACACATGTTTATATACATACATATAAATACACACATATATATATTAATACATATATATAAACGTATATATATACATACATACATATACATTCGCTTATATATACATATACATTATACATACACATATATATATACATATATACATATGCATACACACATATATATAGATATACATGCATATACAACACATACACATATATATATACAACACATACATATACATATATATATATATAAATATATATATACATACATTTATATATTTATATGTATGTATATATATATATAGCATGTATATGTATATATATTATTTATATATGTATGTGTATGTGTTGTATATGTATGTATATATATGTATGTGTATGTGTTGTATATGCATGTATATCTATATATATATGTATATATACATACGTATATAAATATATACATACACATATATACATATATATACATACATATAAATACACACATATATATATACCATATATATATATACATACACATAAATATACATATATATGAATAATAAAAATATACATATATATACACATATATACATACATATATATATATACACATGTACATATATATACGTATATAAATATACACATCCACACATATATATATACATATATATACATACATATCAATACACATACATATATATAAACGTACATATATATATACATACATACATACATATACATTCGCATATATATACATATACATTATACATACGCATATATATACATATATACATATGCATACACACACATATATATATACATACATATACAACACATACACATACATATATAAATAATATATATACATATACATGCTATATATATACATACATATAAATATATAAATATATGTATATATATGTATGTGTATGTGTTGTATATGTATATATATATATATATATGTGTGTATGCATATGTATATATGTATATATATGTGTATGTATAATGTATATGTATATATATGCGAATGTATATGTATATATATATATATATGTATGTTTATATATATGTATTAATATATATGTGTGTGTATATGTATTGATATGTATGTATATATATGTATATATATATATATATGTGTGGATGTGTATATTTATATACATATATATATGTACATGTATATATATATGTGTATGTGTATATGTGTATGTATATGTATATTTTTATTATTCATATATATGTATATTTATGTGTATGTATATATATATTTATATATGGTATATATATGTGTGTTTATATGTATGTATATATATATGTATATATGTGTATGTATGTATTTATATACGTATGTATATATACATATATGTATATATATATGTGTATGTGTATATATATATTTATTATTTATTTTATGATTTTTATTTAATTAATTAATTATTATTATTAAGTAATTTATTTTTTATTTATTTTTTATTTAATTTCTGATGTGGCGATGACATGGCGCAATAATTAGGAGAGAGGTTGAGAATTTCGCCGCCACGTAGGATTTCCGTTTGTCTACGTGGCGGTTATTTGACGGTAGGTATTTTTTGGCCAATAATTTAAAAGTATAGGATTTATTTGGAGAAAAATCAATTGTACATGTATTATTCAATAATTAAAAAAGTACAGATATTAAATTGAGATCAGGAAAAAGTACAGGTATTTTACAGCGATTCTCCCAAAAATTGTAAAACTTTATATGTAAATTTTATTCCTAATATATTATTAGAGTATATTGAAATTTATTTTTGTGTAAATAACTATCAATAAAATTATAAATGATAATATTTTGCGTGGTAAATTTTTTAATTTATATATGTTAGATCTGACTATATATGGCAGTATTGCTGTCCGTAGAAATAAAATAATTCAGACGACATGGTCGCCCATAAGTAATAATGAAATCGCAATAATCTATTAATAAATAAGGCGGTATGGTTGACCAATATTAATAAGGCGGCATAGTCGTCCATGAATAATAATTGAGGCAACATAACCATTCATAAATTAATTATAAAGAATATCGGTATTCATATATATCTTGGGGTTAATTCTAATCAAGGATCAACGAATACATGTATATATCATAAGAACGAAAATATTATTATTAAAGATCAATTATCTTACATTTAGTTGTAGAAGAGCGTTCGTGTTGATAACGTGTTAACTAGAAGAAATATTACGACCCAGATATTAGATCGTTAACAATAAACCGAAAACTATATTTTGGAAGAATGAAGAACAATGTATTTCTAATTCTTTTCTCTCTTGAAAATGTACAAATGGAGGAACCCAAATGACCTATTTATAGAAATCCCGAAGTTACTGCTCATGTATATAGTCGGTGTGAACAGTAACCGTATATATGAACAGTAAATCGGTGTGAACAATAACGGTAAGCTCTATCATAAATATATTTTATTTATAACATGTTTCATATTTTTATGTATTTATCAAATTGTATAATATTTATATCATTTTAAACATTTTTAAAAAATAATATTTGAATTTTTTAATATTATTTTTTAATACATAAGTTAATAATTTATTAACCTAAAATTTATAATATGTCCGGGCCTCCAACATTTGTGGAACATCCTCTTACTAATTGCCTCTTATGGTTATAAATTTTTTAGAGATAAATCCAAAAAATACCTTCAACTATTCCATCTACACTAAAAAAATATTCTATTTAAAATTTATTATAAAAAATATCGACTATTAACTTTGAACAAAAAGACCATAAACTACATAAATTATTTTAAATCAATCTTTCACTTTAAAATTGTTATAAAAATTTATCATCTATCTAAATTATTCAAAAAAACTATTTTTTAAAAAATTTATTATAAAAATATATAAAACTTGAATAAAAAAAATCTATATAAATGATTCAATTCTAAAAATTACAATAAAAATATAATATTTATTTAAATTTATTATATTATGATATTTAAATTTTATATAAATATTATAAATATCAATTCTTATATAATAAATATGTACATAAATATTATATTTAAAATTGAATATATTTTGTTGATTGCAAATATTATATTTAAGTTTTATTATATATTAATATTTAAGGATAGCAAACTATTAATTTGATTTTTCTATAACAATTAATTTTTTTTAGAAATTTTTATAATAATTTTAATAAAATAATTCATCAAATACTTAAAATTATAAAAAAAAATATTCTATTTTAAATAGAAAAATCTATAACCAATAAAATATACTTAATTTATAATATTATACATTAAAATTATCATATTTTATTTTATTTTAAAAAAATTACGTATATTATCTTTTATATTTATAACTAATAAAATATATACAATTTACAACCTCTCAAATATTAATATAAGATAAAATTTTAAATATAATATTTGTATACATATATGTATATATATGTGTATGTATAATATTTATATAAATTTTAAATATGATAGATTTAAATAAATACTATAATTTTATTGTGATTTTTAAAATTGTATAATTTATACATGTTTTTCTATTTAAATTTATTCTATTTAAATTTATAGATTTTTATAATAAAGGTAAAGTATAATATTTTTTTGAATAATTTAAATACATGATTTTTTTCGTTAAAATTAATAGTTGATAATTTTTTATGATAATTAAAATAAAAGATTGATTTTATTCAATGGTCTTTTTTACTCAAAATTAATAGTTGATGATTTTTTATAATTAATTTTAAGCAAAATATTTTTTTGATGTAAATGAGATAGTTAAGATTTTTTTCTTTGAGTTTGTCCCATTTTTTTTTTTATCGAAGAAGAAACGCTAGTCAGATTTTAGATGGGTTTTGACCAAAAGAAAAAGAAAAAAAAAAAGTTTCACGTCATAACTAACTGCATTCGTTTTCAAGACAACTAACTACACATACGTCATAAGAGTCAGATTCTTGTTGTCATCAAAGGTTACAACCTGAGAGAGAAAATGCCGATTTCGGTTCCACATGAAGTAACACACTTATTAAAAGAGCATTCATCCAAGACATGGCCACACAGCTAAACGTTTTCACCCAATTGCAGAACAAAGAAACAAACATCTGAGACAAGAGAAAGAAACCATTATTAGTGTTTACTTGGAGTGGCGCTGTTCAAGCAGAGGTAGTGGCAGCCAGAGCTCCAGCTTCGGTCAGCAGAGGAACCAGCTTCCCCTTCTTGTGCAACCCTTTAGTGGCTGCGGAAGAAAGTATCACATCAAACGGGGATGAGATGAGACGACGAAACAAGAATATCAAAAACCATCTAAGGCTTTGTTATTATTACTGTCGCAGCCACCGATGTGGTTTCCCCCTATGAACACGTTCGGGACGGTGCGCTGTCCAGTCCACTCTGCAAGAGCTGATTGTATTCCGCTCCCATCGCCTGTATTGTTCCACCAACAATCAATGTTCTGTGTGGAGTTTATTTGAATGGCAGAATGGGCAAAGAATGATGCCAAGAGAGACATTTTTTTAAAAAAATATAGGAAGACAACAAGACAAGTGATGAATCCATATCTCATTTTCTCAGAGAAAAAGATATCCATCAACAGAGCCTAAAAATGGGTGAACGAATCAAGTAATAGCGGGAACAAACTACAGGATCCGGGACCAATTTAGGCAGGTCGACAGAACAGAACAATGTCAGGGTACTTGGAATGTTTTGAATATATGAGTATATATGTAAGCGCAGAGATCAATTTGGTAAAATCGAAATGGAGAGAACGAGATTTAGAAGCAAAATTCGTGAGAATTACCTTCCGTGTCGAGCTCAACGGCCTTGAATTTGACACCCACTTCCTGCAGAAGCTTCTTCACATCCACACAGAATGGACAGTACGTCTTGCTGCAATTCAAATTTCGAGGAATTCACGACCGAAAATTACAGCGTTAATCAGATGACAGTAATCTCATGACGATGATTCCAGTTAAGCAAAAGGTGAGATTCGTATATCAATGTACACGTACGTATATACAGATAAACACACACACACACACATCCAATGATACTTTTAACACTGGAAGAAGCATATACAACACCCAACATGTAGATACACATACATAGACGAAAATGGCGAATACAGAGGAGAGAGAGAGAGAGAGAGAGAGAGAGAGAGAGAGAGAGAGAGAGAGAGTCAAAGAGGACCTGAAAACGACAACGGGATTGTTGGCGACGATCTCTTTGGCCTTCTGCATAGCCATTTCGTCCCGATCTGAAACCCTAAGTCCGGCAGAGGAGAGGAGAAAAGCCGAAGCGAATGAAATTGAGGAAAATGTGTGGAGACTCTTCCTTTATATGAGGAAAGGGCAAATCCACCAGATTATTCCCTAACACGTTTTTTTTTTCCATGCAAACGCGTTGTCAACGGTTGCCATAGCTGACCCGAGTCGTCGATTTTATTGGGCCTTAATAGCCAAATTATGGGCCCTATCTATGTGGGCCTTAGTGGGCCTCAATAGCCATCTAATGGGCCCAAAAGAACACGGAACGGCTCCATCTATTTATCTCCTCTCTCTCGTTAACGCCATGAGATCGCAAGCTGAGTTGTCATTTTGCGTACCCTTTCTGTTTCTGTCACCTGTTTTTTTTTTGGGGGGGTCCAGTGTTAATTCCCTCTCCCATGGCGGAGAAAAGAAAAACCATTGTACCACCAAAAACGAAGAAACCCAAAAAAGAAGCTGCATTCTCTCTCCAATGGCGCCATCTCCATTCTTCATCCTCCTCCTCCCCTTTATCATTCTCGTTACGCTGTCAACGCCGTCGAACTCGACGCGTGTCTCTCGTTTCGACGTCATCTCGTGGGGCTGCAACAAGGACACCGTCTCCGACGGAGGGGCTTATCTGACATCTTACAGGATAAACATCGGTAAGATCCGGGATTACATGAGGGATCTCAAGTTCGGGATTCACGAGCACGGAGATCCGCCGCAGAGGATGTATTTATTGTCCCAGTGTATGAGCGATCTGACCATCGAGGAATGCGGCGTGTGCTGGTCACGCGCCACCGATCTCCTCTCTCGATGTTTTCCGGCCACCGGAGGCCGGATTTATCTCGACGGGTGCTTCGTTAGGGCCGAGAATTACAGTTTCTACGACGAGGCTATCACGCGTTACGACAGGAAGGTATTCTATTCTCTCGTTTCCTTAATTAGACTCGATTTTTGTGGGCAAACTAGATTTGTTGCGTATAGCTCATTCGATCATTTCGCTCAAGCTACCAATACTATGATTTCGTCGAAGTTTGAATATTGTGCAACACGTTTTGCCATGGTTTTCACATGCCGGGTGTAATTGTAGTGTAGATATGCGGTAGTGGCAATGAATCGACCTCTCAATTCGGGAACTTGGTGAAGCAAGTGACCAAAGACATCGTTGGGCGAGCTCCGAACAGTCAAGGTTTTGCAGTGAGTCAGAAGGGAGACCACCACCTAACTGCTTATGGGTTGGGGATATGCTGGCGAACACTTGACGAGGATGTCTGCAAATTATGCTTATCAGATGGAGCTTTATCGGTATCTGGTTGCTTGCCTTCCAAGGAAGGTTTTGCCCTGAATTCAGGCTGCTATTTGCGTTACTCCGACTATGCCTTCTTCAGCGATCGTGGCTCCATCGTTTCCATAAGTCAATCTCCCTCTCCCACATCTTTGTCTAAACTCTGTGTGACATTCAAGTTGTGAAGATTTTTTTTTATATATGAGATGCGTATATCTGCAGGTATAGCCGGCCCTTTTGTTGCATATATCATGTTTATTGCCATAGCGTGTGTATTGGCGATTACAACTGGATATTGGTGTGGGAAATGCATCTACATGCATACCAGAGGAAAGAAGCAAAAAGGTAACTTCATGTTGAAAAGGGAGATCTGGCCCATTCCCTTGTTCATTTTCCGAGCTCACTATACTCACAGAAAGAAGAAAAAGTAATGTTATTTATGTACATTCTGTAATACTTGCCCATCTAAGGATAGAGAAGGAGACACGGGCTATATGCGATGACTCGAAATTCATGCGGTTCAAGTACTCGACCCTTCAAAAAGCAACCAGCAACTTCGACGAGACTTGCAAGCTTGGTGTTGGGGGATATGGTGAAGTCTTTAAGGTCGTCTCGCCCTTTTTCTCCTACTCAAGAGGTGTTCAATCATATATAAGAGCATGCTTTCGTAATTTTTTTTTCTTTTGTGATATGGCAGGGAACTCTGCCTGATGGCAGGGAAATTGCGATAAAGCGGTTGCATATCAGTGGAAAAAAGCCACTGGAAAACATCCGCAATGAGATCGATGTCATTAGCAAATGCGAACACAAGAACTTGGTCCGTCTTTTAGGATGCTGCTTCACCAACATGAATAGTTTCATGGTCTATGAATTCCTTGCAAATACAAGCTTGGATCACTTCCTATTTCGTAAGATCCCTTTCGAAATTGCATGTTTTTGCACATGAAATTTCCCACAGGTGCACATGCACGCCCATAGATCATGTATCTGTGCTTTACATTGTCAATGCAGGAGCAGATTTTTGCATTGATCTTGTGGATAGGCGTTATCTGCTTGAACAAAATTCAATAGCAATTTATTAGCTATTATCCATATATTCCGGACCATGTTTATGTATATAACATGATTGTCTGTCTGGAAATCTTAAAACTTTTTTTTTGGTGGGAATATCCCTGCAAGTGAAGACCCAGAGAAGAAGAAAGAGCTCGACTGGAAAAAGAGGCTGACGATAATTTTAGGAGCAGCTGAAGGTTTAGAGCATCTTCATGAAGTGTGCCGGATAATACATCGAGATATCAAAGCAAGCAACATCTTGTTAGACTTGAGATACAAACCCAAGATCTCAGATTTTGGATTAGCCAAGTTTTATCCAGACAGCACCAAGGACATGCCTTCCTCTTCCATCGCCGGGACTCTGTAAGTAGTAACTCTTCGCTACTGCGAAAAAGGGGAAAAAAACATGAAAAGACATCAAATCCTTACTGGCCCTTCCGTTGATTCCATCCATATTCTTGTGTTCTTGGCCTTATTTTTTCTGATAATAATTGAAATGATCTTGGTCTGCAGAGGATATATGGCTCCTGAATACATCAGCAATGGAAGATTAACCACTAAAATCGATGTTTATAGCTTCGGAGTCCTTATTCTGGAGCTGACAAGTGGTGTCCCAAACAACACATTCAGATCAGACAACTCACTGGAAACACTAGTAACCCGGGCAAGTCTCCTTTCTATCATAACCTTCCATATGAATGAGAGTGTCTATGTATGTATGTATGTACAGTGGGGGGGCATGATGACATGGGAATGGTAAAACAGGTGTGGCAATGCTTTAGTTCGGACAAGGTAGAAGAGATGATAGACAAAGGCATGGATGACGATGATGAAGAGGGAGTGGAAAGGATCAAAAGGGTGATACAGATAGGTCTATTGTGCACACAAGAGGCTCCTCATCTTCGTCCTCCCATTTCTAAGGTTTTACAAATGCTTAGAGATCCTCACCTCCAATTGCCTTCCCCTACAAAACCCCCTTTCCTCGACCATACCTTGTAAAATTTATTTTACTTCTTTTTTTTCTCTAGGAAAATGCAAATTTTAAAAACAAGACACATATTTCACTATTTGAACTTTGGGTTCCTCATTACCTTTTTATTGGTAAAGGGTAATCCAATATGGGGTTCGAACTCGGATCAGATAGCATTTTGTGTTTTTACTTATTTATATTAAAAAAGAGGATATTTGGAGGTTTGTTTCGCTATTATATGTGTGTATATATACAAATTAAAAATAATTTTTAATAATTTAAAGGGAGAATCGTCATGTGTAAAAACCTTATGTTTTTTCTCAAATAAATGATTAAACTTTGTAAGTTTTTTTTAAGCAAATAAACCTTTATTTGACCAATAAATTATTGTGCTTTCAAAATTTTTTTTTTTTTTTGATAATCGGGTGATCTCAAACCCAAAGGTTCAGACTAATCCCGACCTACGTACACAAGTGGCATTTTCTTTACACTCTCTCTCTCTGAGTTGCTAAAGAGCATCATCATCATCATCATCATCATCATCATCATCATCATCATCATCATCATCATCATCATCATCATCATCATCATCATCATCATCATGGTGGTTCTCTCCATTCTTCTGTTTGGTTCTAATACTATATGATACCCAAAGGAAAGGAAGCGGTATTTGTATTAGTGCGTGAGGAAAATTCTGACAAACCATAACTATCATATATATGTAATGTCATTTAGAACGATTTTTATCACACAGTGGCGTTTATGCATATTAATTTCAAGGGGTCCACAAATTTTAATAATATAGAACGATTTTATCATATGCCATCAAGGCATGTAATGATTTTTTTTTTTTTTTTGGAATTATGAATTGGCTTTAAAAAAAAAAAAGAGAGAGGGAGACGTTACAAGTCGCTTGCGCATTTAAGCACTTAAGAAGGCTCCAAAACAGAGTTTATCAGCCACAAATTGGAATTAGTGGTTGTGATTTTATATGCCCAAAAACACATATTTTAAAAAAAATAATAATTGCAAAATATTAATCGGACCTAAACACAACGCATTCCAATGCGGGCCTCTTCCCTTTTCACCATCTAATTATTATACTAATAATAAATAAATAAATAAATGGATTAATCAAAAGAGCCTTTTTTGTAGAAATCAGATCTCATTCAGACAATTTTAGTTAAACCGACAACCTTCGCGCTTTTTTTTTTCCCATTTGCGGGGTTCCATTGAACCTTTATGACAAAACATAGAATTAAGAGTTTTTGCCTTTACTACTCGGTACTCATTTACGAACGTCTCTTCCTTCTCTCGTCTCTTTGTTATGCCAAAGATTCCTATCATTGACGCGCCTCCCTTGCGCGTGTTCACCACTCCCCGTTCCTCAATTCCCCGTAACAAGGAAAGTCGCCGATCTGGTTAAATAAGCAAACCATATGAACCAAATGATACATCACAGTAATCTAACTGAATTCGATATAAAAATCGAAATAAACCGAATTTGAATCTAATCGTATAAAAAATAATTAAATTTTTTTAAAAAATTGATATTTTATCAATAAAAACCGAATTCAACTAAAATAAAATCGAGCCAAAATCAATATATAAAATCGAATTTTTATAATTTTTCTAAAATTGAAATATTCAAACTCAAATATAACCTAATTGAATCTGAACCAAAACCCAAAATCTCTCTCCCTGTTATTAGCTAGTTATAACTAGAATAGAAAGAGGTAAACAATTTAGTAATATAATCGACAATTTATTATTATTAACACAAATTTCTCTAAAAGTATGATAATATTATCATTTTTAAAAATATTTAAAATTTATTTAAAATTTATAAAATAATTAGGTACCATATTTTAACAAAATATTATAAAAACAACACTTATATTATAAAATATGAAACGATCATATTTACCGTTGAATACTGAAAAGTTTTTAAAAATTTTAAATATTTATAAAGTTTTCTATGTATAAGAATAAAATAAATTGATTATATAATTTTTTTTAACCCAATAAGATACTTATAATATGATAAGAAAAACAAGAAAAGGAAAAAAAGAGCATCCACACCATAAATCATAATATATATATTATCGTCTAATAATAAGTGTGAAGTATACAACGGAACTGAACATCTCCTCTCCAATAACTTTTAGCTTTAGGGCCTATTTTTTAAGATAAATATTAGTATTAATTCAATCTAATATTTTTAAAATCGTTACTCAGATCAAATGTTTTTTATATACAATTACTATTCATTATATTATTGAATAAATAAATATAATCTTATAAAAATTAATTATGTTATACAGATATATTAATTAAAATTTAATATATAATTGATTTTATAATGCTTAAAATATATCAATAACAATTAAAAGATTTGTTTAAAAATTAAAAATAAATTATATTTATGATAAAAAAAATTTAAATTTATGAATTTTTTATAAAAATTATTATTATTATTATCATTAATACATAAAAGTTATTGATTATAATTAAATAATTTTTAAATTTATTAAATAATTTTATTATTATTTTTATATAATTTATAAAAAATATTATTTAATTTTTTAAATAATAATATTTTTTATTATATAAATTTATAATTTTATATAATGTATATGGTTTCCAAAAAAAAAATTGAGACGGTTCTACATATATAATATATGATACAGACCAATGAGGTAGATATAATTTCCAAAACGGTGCCGTTGCGGTGTTGAAGACGCGCTTGGGGAGGAAGGTGGGACAAAACGCGGTAGACACATCCACTTAATTCACAGCTACAGAAATTGGGTTCCTCTAAGACAGGGCTTAGACTGCTTGAACTTTCGTATGATATTGATGGGCCTAATCAATTGCTTTTTCTATTATGGAAAATAATAATAATAATAATAACTGCTCGTTATTATATTTATGATTTCCTAATACAGCTTATTAAACATAATTCAGTTTTGAAAAAAAAATAATATCTCATAACAATACTCTCTTTTGGATTTTCTTTTTTTTTTAAACAAAAAAAAACATCATGCATTCTCATTTCAGTTACCCAATATATTTGCAATTAATTAAAAAAATTAAATATCTACTAAATTAAATCTTCGTAGATTCAGCTACCCAATATAATAAAGTATGAAAATATGAAATATCTAAAGTTAATGGAATAGTTTCGGACAGGTACGCATGAGTTTTATCTTTTTATATAGCATGCCAGAGGTGTCATGTCAAAATAAACGGCGAGGAGTTTTGGTTCGTAGCTTGGGAACGCTGAGGCGTGTTTTTTGTGGATTTGAGATACCAAAAAAAATCTCCCGAAGTAAAAACGGCACGCAATCCGTTCCCAAGGTCTCGTGATGGTAAGCACCTCCTCCACCATTGCAGTGGCCGACCGCTCTCTTAAGACGCGAATCCCTTGGACTATGGAGAAATGATTTCACCCTTAGTTCAACTCTTATATTATTTTGGTAAATAATATATTGCAAATAAAAAAAAATTAGCATTCATCCTTGGGAGAGACCACGATCCTAATGGAATCGAAAAAAAAATATTTTTTTTAATTTAATTTTACTGTTGTCATTTCCCTATATATATACACATAATAAAGAATGAGTGTTTGTTTGATTTTATAATTTTACAGAGTAATTATATGTATAAAGAATAATATTAATCATATATTTCAAAATATAGACGCCATTTGTCCTAATGTTTAATAGCTTAATATATTTACATGATTGGTGAAGAAAGCACATCTGCCCTTAAAATTGTATATTACCTTATAGAGGTGCTCTTGTTCGACGTACCAACATATACGTGTAAAACATCAAGCATATAATTCGTGTTAAAAGGTGTATATATGTGACCAGAAATCTACATAAATACATTCATAGACAATATACATGAACACACACATACTACTATATGTGACCTGCATGCATGTCTCTCTCTCTCTATATATATATATATATGCATAGATACAAAAATGCATCGAGAGACCCGAATCTATATAAACATATGCATAATTTCACGGTTACATATGTACATCAATACATGCACATATACATAGACATGGATGATAATGCGAAGCCATGCAAGTATGTGTGCGTGGACGTGGAGAGATTCATATAAGAAGATAGTTAGGTCTTGAGGGATGCCATGTGTTTTCATAGATATTATATGGAGAGAGAAAAAAAAAGGAAAGTGATTAAGGAAAATGTGATTTAATTATTTTTATTAAGTTTCCATTAAGATTTGAATTAATGGTTATTAATGACGCAGTAAATATCAACTTATAAGCTCTTTCTATAAAAGCAGCAGCTACCCTCACTCCACACTCAATATCACAATCTATATATCTCTCTCTCTCCTCTTTTCTCTCTCTCTAAAAATATCTTATACATAGATCGACAATATAGTGAATACGTACATATAATATACTAATAATAATATAATAATCTGCAGGGAAAATAAATAAAAATGGAGAGGAGAGGAAGTGGCATTGTTTCGGGAGAGGAGGATGTGAGGAAAGGGCCATGGACGATGGAAGAAGATCTGATTCTAATTAACTACATCACCAACCACGGCGATGGTGTTTGGAACTCTCTTGCCAAAGCCGCAGGTTCATATTACATCTCCGTATTAATATATCATTATACATCTTTATACTATGATTCTATATGCATATATATGATGCATTATGTACTATAATATGAAATATATATATACACACACGTAGAGAGTGTTTAGTTCGACACAACCCTAGCTAGCTTTCTGAATATTTTTAATGAAAGGCTTTTTTTCATCATTTTTCGAAGCATCTTATATACATATATATTATATCTATTGCATACATCATAAAGATACATAGAAATATACACTATATTTTCTATATTAAAAAAAGTAATATTTTGATTTGTTTGTATATATCATGATACTTTAATCTGTTAGATTCAAGCAAAACCCTTTTTTTTCTAGTTATCTCGATTTTTTGGTCGTGGGAGAACACAACCAAAACATAATCTTTCCTCATAAATATAATCAAAATCATTAATTAGGGTTTCTTGATGTTTGGAAAAAACATTAAGATTTAAAAAGTATATATATATGTTCGTATTTATACCCTCCACAAGCAAATGACTACACAACGGCAATATAGAACTCAAGTAACTTTAGCACTGCTTACTGCTTAGATCCAACGAGGGCAACGTATTCTCATCTTGAAAATGCTCCATATATATATAACATATGCACCTTATAATTAATGCTTATATATGTAACGAATTAATTAATTAATAATAATAATAATAATGTTGTATGTATAGGTCTAAAACGCACCGGAAAAAGTTGTCGGCTGCGGTGGCTGAACTATCTCCGCCCCGACTTAAGACGTGGAAACATCACTTCGGAGGAGCAGCTCGTCATCATGGAACTGCATGCAAAGTGGGGAAACAGGTCAGTATTATGACGTTGCATTTGCATATATCCCCGCATACATAAACAGTGTATATATATATATATGCGGATGCATATATGATTTTTGTAACGAGAGAACAGAGGCAAAATCTTCGAACTTTGGATCGTATATATACTTTTGAAGATCGCTCAATCTATTTTTAAAGACAATAAAGTACAAGCAATTAGGTGACTGAGCAAATTGGTGGCCACTAACTTGGGCTGTTCTCAGCCATCAGTTCGGTTTTTTTAACCACGTGCCGAAATTTCGTGGCTACTAAAATTAACCCTCGTGCCGATTCCCAAAAACTCATGGCTACAAATAAAGACTCTCATTTATGTTTTTTTTATTTGATTTTTTCTATCTAAACGTAGACAATGGTACGAGGTAATGAATATGTAATACAAATAATGCTTTAGTTTCGATATAAGAGCGATTTAGTTTGTGGTTTATGGCTAATCACATATGTGCAATTAGGCACAGGCTGCACAGACATGAAAAATAATAGATACCAAAGTCATGTTACACAGTCCTGAAATTATGAAATATCTCCAAACACATTTAGATTCATTAAATAATTTGTTTCATTTGTTGTTAAAATTTCCACATATCAAATATTTTACCCGTCAAGATAATTTGTGTGCATATCTTTTTACAATATCATGAATTATAATGTATAAAATAAATAATATTGCTCTAAATTAAAGTTATTACGTACAAAGCCTTATCATTTTAAAAAAAAAAACAAAGTGATGTAGACATAAACCGTAATGTACTGCCTCTCTACCTTCATCAAATTGGACCTAACCTCGAAATCATGTGTTCATCATTATATACTTAGTTATGTTTTTATATTTGTTTTTATTTTTTAATGATGCAATCATCTCTTAATTAATCATCTTTAGATGGTCGAAAATCGCAAAGCATCTCCCTGGAAGAACAGACAATGAAATCAAGAATTTTTGGAGGACTAGGGTCCAAAAATACATCAAGCAATCCGAAACGACATCAGCCGTTGGATCACAGGGCTCTGAGATCAACGATCAACCGAGCTCGAGCCAAATCTTCAGTGCACAAGAAGCAATGGAGACATACTTTCCAACGACGTCGTATCAGGCAAACATGGAAGTGAATTACGACTCTCCTATGTCGTCGGAATGGCTGATGCCAATGCCGATGCAGATCGATCAGACCGGAGAAAACTATTGGACCATGGATGATATATGGTCCATGCAATTACTTAATGGTAATTAGTTTATTCAAAAAAATTTAATTAAAAATAAAAAAAAGATGGGTCATGTGTTAGGCCTGCTTATACTTTTATTTCAATGTAAAGTGCGTTAGTACTTTACACTAATATGGTTTGTTTCCATGTTTAGTGGTATGCTTAATTTGTGGGGGGATATATTAATATATCTTTGTTCGGTGTTATATATAATTCAGTTTTAATTATATATTGCTTTTTGGATGACTGTGGCATATTGAATTTTTTACTTTATACACATTTTTTTTTGGGAATGTGATTATTAATACTCAATTGAATATATATGTATATATAACTCTAAATTTTTATTGGTGAATGAGAGATTAAATTTTTAAAAAGTGATACGAAATTAAACATAGACCAGTCATTTTTATGGCATGGTTGATATATATATATGTTGAAATCCGGAAGCGAATTTAATGTTAATAAAAATCCATATATACATGTGTACACATGCAATTTGCGTGTATATGTACATGTGGGATGCGTGTACATATCACATGACGTACCACCCATGGGCATGCAGAAACCTAATCCAGCCTATCACCAGAGGACAGGTGTCCCATTGAGGTAAAAGTGTATGGTGTGGTACATCCTTTGTTGACCTTTTTCGACCATATATCCATTTTTGTGCACGGCCATGCAACATGTAGAGCCCGACGTGAGCCTAACACAGAAAACCTAAAACATGAAGATGTAGTTATTAAATTCACTACATGATCCAATTAAAACAATATTCTATCCATATTAATGTTCAATCATATTTTGTTGTTGAAAATATTTTGTCTTTCACATTTTTACATTGATTGAATACCAATTAATTAATATTTATGATTTACGGGTTATTTTACAAAAAAAAAATATATAAAAGAGATATTTATGTCAGCATAGAATGTGTATACATTTGTTATAGTGAGAACCGGAATTTAAATAATTGGAAGAACCGGAAATTTATAGGTGGACGACAGAAGATTAGGTCGAGCATGGCATATGCATTTAAGGTTTACCCAACCTTTTCTTTTTAACTTTAGCAAGGAAGTATGTTTTCCGAACAAATTATGGGTAAGATAAATCAAAGTTCTGTTTTCTCTCCTTTATGCATTGTGTTAATAGATGAAAAGGATAAACACTAATCAAATCAAAGATGACCAAACATTACAATTTACAAATGTTTGTGTGTGTATATATATATACAGTCTATCTGAGCATAATATATGTATATGTATGTATGTATGTATGTATGTATGTATGTATGTATGTATGTATGTATGTACCCCCGCCTATATTATGGTCGTAAAACGATGATTTAGATATCCTATTGAATTGAATATCTAGATATACATGCATATATACATACTCAAAACATCATTTGTTGATTCGTTCTTACATATATTTTGATATGTGTATGTATACCGTATACGTACGTACATGAGTGTGTGTTGAAATGTGAAGTGTTGATCTGGGCTGTTCGTTTCGATATAACCCACGTGATTCTCGTGTAGAAATTGAGGACTCGCCATGTGAATTGTAAAGGAGAATCACATGGGAGTTCGGCCACAAGTGGTTGCAAAAACGTGGAAGAATTGGTCTTATATTTTATTGCTCCTTTCTTCCAATCCAATATAACATCGAAGAACTAGAAACCCCTAAACTCCCATATTGCTTCTACCATATGTGTATATATACATAGACACATATAAAAATTCTAATTTTTATTGTATATAAATTTCACGTAAAAAGTAAAAAATTAATTGTTGTTCGGGAACAGATATAATTGGATCGAAGTTTTGGTGAATTTTTCGATTAAAAAAAAAATAGTTGTGGTTCTAAGGTATTGTTGAATGCTTATTTGAACGAAAAATTTAAGATATATATATATATATATATATATATAATCACACGATGCACGCAACATATACGCGTCAACTCATGGATATACTTATGAACATGTGGTACGTATTGGATCTGGTATTTGTGTATTTTTGTAACTTTATATACTGCATACAATTACTTCACATGAATTTTTCGTCGGCTTTGTTCCATGGATAGAATATCTTTATAAAATTTTGGGACTTTTTTTTTCGGGTAATTGTTTTTAGTGCTTCTGAATTTATGGTCAACTCTAGGGAAAAACATATAGTGTATACATATATAATTTATACATTTATTTTATTTATTATTCTTTCAGTAGTTTTGTCTTTATGGGCCTGTATTCGAGATGCGAAGATTCAAGCCCGTTACAGAAAGGTGATACCTTTTCTTAGTTAGCCGATCTATATATATATATATATGATATTTGTGAAACACAGTGTTTGCTTCTCTATGTTTTTTTTGTTAACGGTGAATCGTATAAATATAAATGGTTTACAATAGGAAAGATCTATGGATAGCATCCCTAAATACAATAGTAGAGTTCATGGTAACAGATTCAAATGAGATTCAAAATTATACTAAAACAATCATAGATATTTAAAATCCTAACCAAAATAGCAAAAACTAAAGTCTGTAAAATCAAGGTAGACTTTGTTAATACAAGAGCGAAGGTTATATTGAGAATCTTAAACTATGGTATCGGTGAAAGAACGAACGCGTAGAATTCGTTGCGCTTCTGCCACTAATTCTTCATATGAATCAAAACAAAATTTTTGACAATGATAGATTGTAGGTGTGGTAAAAACTAAATTGGTGAGTGTAGGCGAAGGTGGTTGGATGTCTTTAACAAGTTCTTCCAAATAAGACGTGTATTTCCTCTGCGGGAAAGTATGAGATGATGATAGGAAAACCTGAGTTTGGAGAGTTTGGGTGGGAGAAAGTGTACTTATGTTACTGGATTAGGATCGAGGGAGATTGTGCTTTTGATGGCAGGGGATGTTGAGGAGGGGTAGTAACAGCCTTGACTATGTTGGGCAGGCCGAGGATAGTAGACTGGTTGGGAGCCGGTGAATTTATACTCGGTTTTGTAAGTTGTGTCTGAGTTAGCTGGCTCATAGAGAGTTGGGCGGGAGCCGGGATTTGGCAGCTCGAGACTTTATGCCCGAACTCGTGACACTGAGTGCATCTGGGAAGGATCCAAGAGTAAGAAACATTAACATGAACCACACCTCCTCTGTCGTCTTCAACTTCCACCACTTCAGGTAAAGGGCCTCCCAGTTGGACCTCAAACTTGACCCTTGATTCACCTATACTCAAGGGGTCAAGTTGCATTCTTTCCGTGTGTAGTGACTCTCCCGATACCACTCGCAATATAGTTGATATCCTACAAAGAATACATCTCGGCAGAATATTTTTTAGGATAATCCAAATAGGGGCAGAGGTGAGTAACGGTTGTCGGAGAGACGACGTAGGAGTCCATTCCGATATAGAGAACATGACATCAGCAACATACCAAATACCGACCTCTAGAACCCACTCCCATGTTGTGAGGTCTGGCACATGGAAGAGGCAGGCAGTATCGCTGATGCATCTAACTAATATTCAGGATTTTTTTTCCCCAGATGGGGTTAAGTGCTTGGTAGATCCTGGAACCGGTAGGAGTTAGTCCGTAGAAATGACCAATAAGTTTATCTGACTAGGCCTTAGAGGCTTCAAAGAGCACATAACCGGGAACTTTGACCCTTGTTTTGCGGTTTTGAAGATCCCTAAACCTGCTTTCTCAACGATGTCTAGGGTTCAAATTTGGGTTTCAGTAGCGGAATAGATATAAACAAAATCCAATCAACATATCCTGCATATATGATAAAGGTAGCGATATACCAACCTATTTCGATCCAGAGACATGTCACAAACGCTGAAATCCAACGTTCTCTACAACTAGTCCACACTCACGGGCTTGCGTCTACTAGAACACGAAATTCTCTTCTAATTTTCTTAACCTAGAATTATGTTTCTCAAGCATAATTATAAAGTGATTAGAGTTTCATTAAATTCATTGGACCTTAATGAGTTTTCTCTTAACTATTAAAAGATATTAAGCCAATTAGCCTTATTAATAAGGCCCATTGGGCCATCTAAACACATCCAATGGATTTCTAATCCGTTTTGCAAACCGATCATGGTCAGAGCACTAAATCCATCACCTTGGGGATACCATCCTTGGAATAAAAAGGTGTGGTGACACGAGAGAGATTTTTGGAAGAGGATTTCAACCTCGGAGCCCATGGAAATGTGGGATTTATCCAAGCAGAAGGAAATAGGGACAACCGGCACAGGAGAGTTTTGACGTTATATCCAATGGTAAGATTTCTCTGAGACATGAGGCATGGAGTGAGAAGCTGGTCCCATGACCGATTTATGGGTTGCAATCCCTGGGCGTCGTGAAGATGCCGGAGGCAGAGGAAGAAACTCATTAATGGAAGGAGGGTGTGCTTGGTCTGGTGGTTCACTTTTGCATCAGTAACATATGATGGTGGCCTAGCATGAGGAGTAACATATGATGGTGGCCTAGCATGAGGAGGTATATCCGGGTTCAAATCAGAGTACCCAAGGGAGGGAGGGTCCAACAGAACTATAGAAGACCTAGCATTGGAAGCCTCAATTAGAGATAGGGACGATGTTAGCATTGGAGGCAAACTCAGATCTAGAAGTGACACGACTACCGGTACCAATTCGGGAGAGGCTTTCGAAGATCCATTCCTCTGCTGACACGGAGAAGCTTTATCTTTCTTTTCTCTGGCCATTTGTTGCAAATTGATGCTCTATGTTGCCTAGTCGGAACTATGGAATCTTGAGAAGCTGCGTTTATTTGTAGGTTCACTACAAAAAAATTCTCGTATAGCTACGGAACTTGCGACGGATAATTCCGTCGCATACAAAATTACGACGGAATACGACGGTTTAGCGACGGAATGCGGGAAAAAATTTTATGTCTCAAAGAGTCGTAAAATCCGTCGAAAATTTGCGACGGAATGCAACGGAGATGTTGCCGTCGCAATAATAAACATTATTTGCGACGGAAATTTCCGTCGCAAATACTAATTTCATTTATTTCGTTATTTTCGATGAAAATTTTCAAATTTTCGCGGTTTTTATTTCGTTTTGCGACGGATGGCGACGGAAATTTCTGTCGCAAATACTAATTTCATTTATTTCGATGAAAATTTTCGAATTTTCGCGGTTTTTATTTCGTTTTGCGACGGATGGCGACGGAAATTTCTGTCGCAAATACTAATTTCATTTATTTCGATGAAAATTTTCGAATTTTCGCGGTTTTTATTTCGTTTTGCGACGGATGACGACGGTAATTTCCGTCGCAACACGAAATAAAAGCATCGACTTCGTCTCCTTTCTTCAGACTTTGAAGTTTCCCAAAAAAAAGTCTTAATCTTCTCCAATTTTTTTCCAACGTTGTTTTCCTCCAAGATATCTCCAAGATATATCAAGGTATGTATATATGTATATATGAGTATATATGGATTATATATATATATTTTGTGTGTGTATATATGTGTATGTATATTTTGTGTGTATGTATGTTTATGTGTTGTTAATGTGTGTGTATTGTATGTATGTATGTATGTATATATGTATGTATGTATGTATGTATGTATGTATGTATGTTTGTGTGTGAATGTGTATATATATGTGTGAATGTATATGTGTGTGTTTATATATGTGTGTAAGTGAATGTGTATGTATGTGTGAATGTGTATGTGTGTGTGTTTATGTATGTGTATGTGTATATATGTGAATGTGAATATGTATGTGTATGTATATGTGATTGTATGTGTATATGAATATATGTGTATATGTGTGTGTTTATGTGTATGTGTATGTGTTTGTGAAATGTATATGTGTATGAGTATTTATGTATGTGTATATGTGTGAATGTGTATATGTGTTTGTGTATATATGAGTATGTGTATATGAAAAAATATGTGTATATATATGTATGTATGTGTATATATATTTGTATGTGTGTAATGTATGTGTATGAATGTATGTGTATATAGGTGAATGTATATATGTACGTGTATATATAGTATATAATTTTTTTATATTTTTTTTTTAAAATTTTAAAACATTTGCGACGGAAAGTGACGGATAATTCCGTCGCATTCCGTCGCAAATGTTTTAAAATTTTTTAAAAAAAATAAAAAAATTATATACTATATATACACGTACATATATACATTTTCACATACACATACACCTATATACACATACATTACACACATACAAATATATATACACATACATACATATATATACACATATATTTTCATATACACATACTCATATATACACAAAC